>NC_034595.1:87240839-87247192 GCF_900095145.1 Mus pahari
CCCCCCCCCCAGTCCAGCGTCTAGAACTCAGCAGGAATGTCCGGGCACTGACCTGGTTCTGCACTATCCTCCTTACAGATTTTGAGATCAGGAGTGAGAATGAAGCAAACCCCAAACAGGAGTTTAGTGATGATGTGGAATTCGCGACCATGTCGGAAGAGCCTCTTGAGAATGCCGAGAAGAATCCTGGAAGCGAAGAGGCCTTCGAAAGTGGGGACCAGGCGGAAAGGCCATGGGGAGACCTGACAGCGGAGGAGTGGGTAAGCTACCCTCTCCAGCAAGTCACCGACCTGCTTGTCCACAAGGAAGCGCACGCGGGCATCCGCTACCACATTTGTTCTCAGTGTGGGAAAGCCTTCAGTCAGATTTCAGACCTCAATCGCCACCAGAAGACGCACACGGGAGACAGGCCCTACAAGTGCTACGAGTGCGGGAAGGGCTTCAGCCGCAGCTCGCACCTCATCCAGCACCAGAGGACACACACGGGCGAGCGGCCCTACGACTGCAACGAGTGCGGGAAAAGCTTCGGCCGCAGCTCGCACCTCATCCAGCACCAGACGATCCACACCGGGGAGAAGCCTCACAAGTGCACCGAGTGCGGCAAGAGCTTCTGCCGCCTCTCCCACCTCATCCAGCACCAGCGGACCCACAGCGGGGAGAAGCCTTACGAGTGCGAGGAGTGCGGGAAGAGCTTCAGCCGCAGCTCGCACCTCGCCCAGCACCAGCGGACTCACACCGGCGAGAAGCCTTACGAGTGCAACGAGTGCGGCCGGGGCTTCAGCGAGCGCTCCGACCTCATCAAGCACTACCGCGTGCACACCGGGGAGCGGCCCTACAAGTGTGACGAGTGCGGGAAGAACTTCAGCCAGAACTCCGACCTGGTGCGGCACCGCCGGGCGCACACCGGGGAGAAGCCCTACCACTGTAACGAGTGCGGGGAAAACTTCAGCCGCATCTCCCACCTTGTCCAGCACCAGCGGACTCACACGGGCGAGAAGCCATACGAGTGCACGGCCTGCGGGAAGAGCTTCAGCCGCAGCTCGCACCTCATCACGCACCAGAAGATCCACACCGGGGAGAAGCCCTATGAGTGTAACGAGTGCTGGCGAAGCTTTGGGGAAAGGTCCGATCTGATCAAGCACCAGAGAACCCACACGGGAGAAAAGCCCTACGAATGCGTGCAGTGCGGAAAGGGCTTCACGCAGAGCTCCAACCTCATCACGCATCAGAGAGTGCACACCGGAGAGAAGCCTTATGAATGTACCGAGTGTGATAAGAGTTTCAGCCGGAGCTCAGCGCTTATTAAACACAAGAGAGTTCATACCGACTAGGCCCTGTAACCCCGGGTAAGAAATGACTCGTTTGGAGGCCAAGTGATGTTTTGATATCAGCGAGCTTCCTTAAGACAGCACTTTTTTAATGGTCTGGCTTCCCTTGTTATGGGGTACAGTCTAAAACACGAAAGAAAACAACCTTTTGAAATTCTGACCCACGGGGATGCTGTCCCCTCCTCCAAAACGGTGATGTTTATTCACTGATTATCATATGAATTGCTTCATCAAAGTCAGCCCCCTCCTGAGTAACTTGAGAGCTGAAGACCAGAGGACAAGATGCTGGCAGACAGACCTACGGACCCAAGCTTGGGCCTGGAGATGGAGAACATGTTTAATTTTTTTCTCTCGTATCTTTGGCCCGGGAGAAATAGGATGGTCACAGCTGCTTTGGCAGAAGGCAGGTGGACTTGCCCTGAGCTGCGACTGTTGACAAGCTGTAGTGGCTGGGCTCACACACATCCCTTCCAAAGGGCTCTTTTTTTTTTTTTTTTTTTTTTGAGTAGCTCACCTTCATAGCTAAGCATCTCCTTGTGCACAGGATTCTGCCTGCTGAAAGCAGTGAGCACGGGGAGTTTCTCCTTGTTCCTCACTTCTGTATAGCTTGCATGGTTTTGAAAGCTGACCGGAGATACAATGTAACGGGAGACGGGAGGCACAGGTTGGAGGACCAAGGGCCCATGGGCGGTGGTGAGTCAGCAAGACTGCCATTCATCAGGCTTCTGTATTTTCTTCGAAAATCACTTTAGGGATTCTAGTAGGAAAACTGCCTTTAGGAAAAGATAAGGCTGGAAGTGGAGTGTTAGTAGAAAGAAAACTCACCGCCCGGGGAAGGGAACCCAGAACTCTTCCCAGGGAACAGCAGTCAGGGCTGTGGTCTTTGCCGTCTAACCTTTAAGATCACTCGCCCCTGCACTGCTAACTCTAGGGCTTGAGAGGGCCACACCCCAGTCTTTCTCTTAGCTTGCATAAAGGCATGCGTATGTACAGTGAAATGTGTATTCTGATAGCAGAAACTGAAGTCATAAGAATCAGCATGTTTTTACGTGAAGTAGATCATAAGCTAGAACTGTAGACATAACTCTGATGTGAGAAGTGGCCTTTATTTTTCTTTTCTTACAGAGAAAAAGCATTCGTGCTCAAGCACGGTGCACTCCTGTAGGGTTTGGTTTTGTACAGAACTAAGCACTTGTGTGGATGTGTTCACCAGTGGTGAGAGAGTGGCTGGACACTCAGATCCATTGTCCTTGCTCAGTCTGATTTATCTTTTGTGATGAGTGGCCTCATCCGAAGACACGGATAAGCCTACGGAGGAATGTGTTTCCAGCATCCAGACACAAATAGTGAAATGAGTTGACCCAGTGTAGCCCAGTACTTCAGTTCTCCTTAGATAGCCCAGATGTTGGTGCTTATTCAGCCCCAAGGGGATGGAGGGGAGCCGGCACCCAGGGAGCTGGGACTTCGTGTGTGTGTGTGTGTGTGTGTGTGTGTGTGTGTGTGTGTGTTTGCGCGCGTGCGTGCGGGCACGTGTATGTGAGTGCATGTATGCATTTAAAGAGTCCCAGTGTATTTCTATGGTGCTTCGTTGCAAAGTTGCAAGTGTAATTTTTATTATTATTATTTTTTTACTAAGAAAACCCTTTTTTGTTTAAGTTCTTTGGGATTTGGCACTTAAAGCCCAGTGCTTTGGTTACAGAGAGTCACTGTGGCCACCACAGCTGGATGATAGTATATCACTAGTGACAACCTGAAAAGGCAACCGAAGGAGAAACCACTCCGGGGGGCCTCTAAGTGGGCACTCCCATTAGAGGACAAACTTGGGGCAGGGCACATGGTTTCTATTCTGTACAAAATCTAGCCTACTGTGGGTATTCATATTTTAATAGCCTACTGTGGGTATTCATATTTTAATAGCCTACTGTGGGTATTCATATTTTAACTGTTAGGTGACTTACATGTTCTTGGTAACTAAACTCAGATGTGTCTTCTGTATCAGCGCAGCCAGTGATTAGGGTGGAATTCAGCCCCCCCCCCCTGTTGCTTCTTTGAGCTTTATAAGTGACTGCTTGGGAGTGGCTTATAGAAGACAGAACCTCTGATCCAGCTTCATTGCACCCCGTTTCCCTCCTCTGTTCCTAACACATACACACACACACACACACACACACACACACGCACCCCCACCATGCCCATGCAGCCCCACCCTTTGAAGGCTATGCTGTATTCCATTTGCTGCTTTTGTCTTCTAAGAGATAAAGGTTCCCAATTGCCTTCCCATCTCTTCATATCCGTATACTCCAGCTGGGTGGCTTAAAAGGCAGTGGCCGTGCCAGCTCAGTCCACTCCGCTGCTGTCAACTGCTCCCCTCCCTGTGCTGAGCTGTGGAAGTCATACAAGCACCACACTTCACTAATGCTATGTGCGTGCCTTCTGTTTACAAGTCCCTGGCCGTTTCTGCACATACCAGACAGTCTGTGCCTGTGTTCTATGCTTGTGGAGAGCGAGTGAACAGGTAAATCTGTAGAGCAGAGAACCTTGGTATTGGTCATTTATCCTAGTGTCTTGTCTATAGCTGTATTATCTTAACAATATTCTATAATTAAAGGTATAATTTTAAAACTCAAAACAACTGAGTTATTTCGGTAATCTCAAACTCATTGATAGTAGAGACTCTCGTGAGGTTCATTAGAATTGTGTATGATCATCTCTACATTTATGCTGTGCCGGTTGTAAGGCTGTACAGTTGGTTTGCATAGGCTTTCCAGTAGGAGTTGAGGGCACATTGTCTTTTTTTTTTTTTTTTTGAGACAGGGTTTCTCTGTGTAGCTCTGGCTGTCCTGGAACTCACTTTGTGGACCAGGCTGGCCTCGAACTCAAGAAATCCACCTGCCTCTGCCTCCTAAGTGCTGGAATTAAAGGCGTGCGTCACCACCGCCCGGCTGAGGGCACACTATCTTAAACTCTTGAGTATGCTACACCTGGTCTGGTCAGTGTGAAAACCTGGCTAGATTCCTAAGGAGTCATGCCCGTGGCAAAAGCAACATGAAAGGATAGATTATTAGCTTTGCAGGAAAAAGAAAAACACTCCAAAAGTAAAGATTAGAGTTCTTGTTTTAAAAAGAGAGTTTCTGGAAACACAACAGGAACCAGTACCAGGCACATATACATGTTATATCCGACTCTCAGGAGGCAGAGTCAGGTGGATCTCATGAGTCTGAAG
Source organism: Mus pahari (assembly GCF_900095145.1). NCBI lineage: Eukaryota > Metazoa > Chordata > Mammalia > Rodentia > Muridae > Mus > Mus pahari. The sequence continues at coordinate 87,245,391 of NC_034595.1, forward strand.
TTAGCCTAGTGTACATGTAGGAAAGCCCTGTCTATATACACACAACACAAAACAAAAAATAACCATTAAGATGGCTAGTAAGGTGGCTCAGTGGGTAAAGATGCTCTCAGTGGGACCCTGATGACCCAGGTTCAACTCCTTCGACCCACATGGCAGAAGTGATTGGCAGGTGCCAACCCCATCCCCAGTAAGTTAATAAAAAGAACAACAACAACAAAAAAAATAGTAAAGCATGAGACCATCTCTTAAAAACAGAGCTTGTGGTTTAAGACAAGTAGGGGCTGGAGAGGTGGCTCAGCAGCTAAGAACGCAGCTTGTTTTCTCAAAGGACTCAGGTTTCATTCCAAGCCACTTCACAACTGTCCATGACTCCAGAGGACCAAGACTATCTTCTAACCTCTGTAAGCACCAGGCACACACATGCAGGCAAAACTGATATATATATATATATATATATATATATAGTGTTTCTATACATATACATAGTGTTTCTCCATGGAACTCGCTCTGAAACCCATACTGCCCTGAACTCGCAGAAACTCGCCTGCTTCTGCCTCCCAAGTACTGGGATCAAAGACATGTGCAACCACCCCCTGATCCCCTGGCCCAAAAGAAAATTGTTAAAATTGACTTATTTATTTTATGTATATGAGTACACTGTCACTCTTTTCAGACACACCAGAAGGGGGCATCAGATCCCACTATAGATGATTGTGAGCCACCATGTGATTGCTGGGAATTGAATTCAGGACTTCTGGAAGAACAGTCAGTGTTCTTAACTGTTGAGCTATCTCTCCAGCCGCTATTTTTTTTTTTTTTTTAAGATTTATTTATTTATCATACTTAAGTACACTGTAGCTGTCAGACATTCCAGAAGAGGGCGTCAGATCTTGTTACGGATGTTTGTGAGCCACCATGTGGTTGCTGGGATTTGAACTCTGGACCTTCAGAAGAGCAGTCGGGTGCTCTTACCTACTGAGCCATCTTACCAGCCCCGCTGATTTTTTTCTTAATAACTTGTACTTTTTTAGTGGCAGGTCAGCCTGGACAGAGGTAGTAGGAAGAAATGCTTTATGTATTCATAATTGGGAGACTACAGACATTCAAGGGAAATGATTAATCCTGTAGCTTAGACTTATCAAAGAAAAGATACTTTAATATCTAGCAACAAGATGGCTCAAAGGGTAGAGGGGCTTGCCACCAAACCTGGCCACCTGAGTTTGAATCCCTGAAACTGTGTGACAGGGTAAGAACAGATTCCCACTTGTCACCGTTCCATCCCTCACACATGTAACAAACTTTAAGACTTCAGCTGTTTCTTGCTGGGCATGGTGCCATAGGCCTGTGTACCAGCATTTTGGAAGAGGACCTCAGAGAATCACTTGAGACCAGGGGTTTGGGACTAGACTGGGCAACATTGAAAGACTCCGATGGCTTGGTGGTTAAGAATACTGGCTGCTCTTCAGGAGCACCTGGGTTTGATTTCTAGCACCCTGATGGCACTTCCAAACCACCTATAACTCTAGTCCTAGGGGATTGGATGCCCTCCTCTGGTACTGTTTGCAGTGGACAAACACACATAAGGCAAATCCTCATTATACATTTAAAAATAATTGTAGGGGCTGGTGAAATGGCTCAGTAGGTAAGAGCACCCGACTGCTCTTCCGAAGGTCCGGAGTTTAAATCCCAGCAACCACATGGTAGCTCATAACCATCTGTAACAAGATCTGATGCCCTCTTCTGGAGTGTCTGAAGACAGCTACAGTGTACTTACATATAATAAATAAATAAATCTTAAAAAA
>NC_034595.1:87247315-87271806 GCF_900095145.1 Mus pahari
GGGCAGTTGGTGGTGCACACCTTTAATCCCAGCAATCGAAAGGCCAAGGCTGGTGAATCTTGGAGTTCCAGGTCAGGCTGGTCTACAAAGTGAGTTTCAGGACAGCCATGGCTACATAGAGAAATCCTGTCTCAAAAAGGAAAAAAAGAATGAAAAGTGTGTGGGCTGCTGGGAATGCTGTCAGTAGAACAGTGGGTACTTAGCATGGGGAGTTTGAACTTCAGTTCAAAAGCACAAGCAAAACCCCCTGCCAGTTCACAGCATCTTCAGTGCGTGTGTCGGGTGTTACTGTTTCTCCAGCGTTCCTGGCTAAGAAAACTTGCTCAGGCGTGAACTGTGTTCCAGCCGCGTAGGGGTGCAGAGGGAGCCCAGAGCTGTCCCCATGCTGGTAAGGCTCCAGGGAGGGTACCAACCTGCTCATCTGCTAACTGGCTCTTGGGTGTGTCTGAAGTCGAAGCTCCAGCTTCCACACCCTAGAGGAAACAGGCCCTTAGGAGGCTTGTGTTAGAACTCTCTAGGAGCCTCCAATTCCACCTGCGCTCATGTGTGCATACCTACACACATTCGTGTGGACACACATGAACACACATCATTTTAAATGATAATTAAATCTTAGGCCTCTTAGACTAGATATATGTATACACCTGTGATCCCTGCATGCAAGAGGCAGAGACAGGTGAATCGCTGGAGCTGCAAGATTTAAAACAAATAGGCAAAAACGATTTACCAGATCTGGTGACACCACCCTTGTAATCCCAGCTGACTCTGGAGGTGTAGACAGAATTGGGGTACACAGTCAGACCCTATCAGAATCAGGGTGAGGAAGGGAAGGAGATAGGGGCCCTTAGAAACTACCAACAGATAAAAACCAAACCAAACCAAACAGTGCAAGACAATGTAGGTAATACATTTGTTTTCAATTTGGCATCATTTTCAACATCTCTAAGGGTAGTTTGCTGCTTTGCGTTTGGCTGGAGTTGGATTGGAAGACATCATGGCAACTCTTACTTGGGCTTCACCACAGCCTCTGCAGCTGCCTCTCAGTAGCTCCTGATGGAGATTCCCCATACCATCCTTCACTGACCCTTCTCCGGTAGACCCCATGGCTTCTCCTGCAATTCCCCAAGGTAGTCATTGCCCAGTTAGCCCAGCTGGAAGCTTGCCTATTATCCTTGTCATTTGCTCCCTGAAGATCCCACCCTCTCCGCTCCCTTGGGTCCTCAACCAGTGACAAATGCCAATTGCATATTTAGTCCTATCTGTGTTACCTTTAAACCTTTCCCAAGTCTAGCAACCTTTTCTCTACTAATATGGTTTACCAAAAGACTTAGAGCAATTATTTAGCGTCTCTTTGAGTTCTATAAGTTATACATATTATATTTACCTCATCAAGTTGCAGAGGTTAAATCACCTAATGGCACTCAGGATTTTAGCAATCATGTACACTGTCATCAGGACCACATTTTTCTTTCTTTCTTTCTTTTTTTTTTTTTTTTTTTTTTTTTTTTTTTNGTTTTTCGAGACAGGGTTTCTCTGTGTAGCCCTTGCTGTCCTGGAACTCACTCTGTAGACCAGGCTGGCCTCGAACTCAGAAATCTGCCTGCCTCGGCCTCCCAAGTGCTGGGATTAAAGGCGTGTGCCACCACTGCCTGGCTCACATTTTTCTTAATGAAACAGCCACCTAGCGAGTTCCCTCCATTTCAGTCCCTTTCAGTCCCCTCTCCCTTGCCTTAGCTCTGATGGTTTTTCTGAAAGGCAAAGAACTTGATCTCCTTCCTGCATTGAATGGGGAAGGGAGGTGTGGGTCTGGAGAGATGGCTTTGTGGAGATAGAGGCAGGCAGATCTCTGTGAGATTGAGGCCAGCCAGATCTACATAGTGAGTTCTAGGACATCCAGGACTACAAATGAAACAACTTTCTCAAAAAACAGAGAGAGAGAGAGAGAGAGAGAGAGAGAGAGAGAGAGAGAGAGAGAGAGAGAGAGAGCGCTCAGTGACTGTTCCAGAGTTTCTGAGTTCAATTCCCAGCAACCACATGGTGACTCACAATCATCTGTAATGGGATCTGATGCCCTCTTCTGGTGTGTCTGAAGACAGCTACAGTGTACTCATATATATAAAACAAACAAATCTTTTTAAAGAAAGAAGGAGAGAAGAGAAGAAGAAAACTTCCTGCTCTTTCAGAAGTCCTGGCTTCTATTCTCAGCATCCACATGGGGTTACTGGCACCCACACTTCGGACATCTCAGAACCACTTGTTACTTAGAGGATTCAATGCCCTATGGCCTCCACATGCTATATGCATATGTTGCAAACAAACTCATGTGGGAGGCACACATACAAAGTATATAATAAACACCTGCTTTTTAAAGGTAGAAAGCGGCGTGGGCATGAGAGCTCGGTGGTGGATCCCTGCTGGGTGTTTGTGGAGAATTAGGGTTCAAACCTTACCACTGCAAACAAACAAATCAAAATTTAGAAATAAAACCTTTGCAGTTGGGCATGGTGTCACACTCTTTTAATCCCAGCACTGAGGAGGCAGAGGCAGATGGATCTGTGAGTTCAAGGCTGGCCTGGTCTACATAGAGAGTTCCAGGACAGTCAGGGCTACATGGAGATACCTCAATGAAATGAAATAAAATAAAGCCTTGGCATGTTAGGACAGAAGAGATGGCCCACAGTTGTGTGCTGGCTGCTCTAACAGACAACCAGTTGAGTTTCTGGCATTCACATTAGATGGCTCACACAGGCACACATGTAAACATAAATAAAAATAAACAGTTCTTGCTTTCGGTACTTCTTGTTGCCAGCTACAAACAGTGAGGTTCCTCCGTGGCTGAAAAGAGGTCGTCTGTGATCTGACCCCACCTCCCCAGCACTTGAACAGCTATAGCTGCTGCCGTCCACTCTCTCTGGATAGCTTTCTTCTTTCTTCAAGTTTCTGTTGCAACTTCTTCCAGTTGCGACAAGACCAAGTGCTTCCTTTCTGGTTTTCCTGGAGTGAACACAAGTGTTTATCCCTCTTTCTCCCATAAACCTGGAAATCAATGTCTTGCTCCTCTCCCCACTCTCCCCTGTTCTTTTTCCTATCCTTTTCCCTCCCTTCCCCTTTCCTCCCCTCTTCCTTCTGTTCCCCCACCTTCCTTCCTCCCTCCCTTCCTTCTGACAGAGCCTCTCTATGTAGTCAGGCTAACTTTGAATTCCTGATTCTCCTGTGTCTGCCTTCCATGTGCTGGGATTGCAGATAATAAGCTGTCTGCATTGGGATAAGTCTCAACTCCTCCTCGTGATCTCTTCAATCCTGGGCCTTCAGCTGCTCCTGAGATTGCACCTTATCCAATGGCCTTTCCTGGCCTTTCCCAGTGCCTAACCTCAGCCATTCTCTATGACTTCCTAATACCTTCAAAACCAGTACCACCTGGGTGACTCCTACACATTAACAAGTTTGGCTGCCAGCCTACAATACAACCTTGGCCTTCTCTGGAACACAACCTCTGTGTCCTGTTTCTTAGGAAAGCTTTCCAGAAGATTCCACCTCAATGGCACAAGTGCCTTCTTGATCACCACTAATTTCTAAGCTCCAGCCAACCAGCATCGAGTATCCCAGCAAAGCAAGGGTTTCATGTTAGTAGTTCTGGTATCTTGTTAATCGCAGCTGACTCTTCAGCTCCAGCTAAACAGAACATAGACTCTTAGTTCTAAATAATAAATGGCCCTGTAGGGTCTTTAAGCTTTCCTCTGAAACTTCACAAGACAGGACTCCATTGTCTGCACCTCACTCAACATTTTAAACTTCCAAGCTCTACAAAACAGCTCACTGTGCTCTCAACACTCAATGACTTCTTTAGTCCAAATTTCTGCAACCTTCCAAAACAAAAACAAAAACAACAAAAACAAAAATAAAAAACCAACATAGACATGTCTATCACAGCAATACCCCACTTCTGGTACCAACTTGTCTTAGGTCTGTTATTGCTGTGATGAAACATCATGATCAAAGCAACTTGGGGAGGATAGGGTTTATTTTTGCTTACATGTCCACATCATAGTCCATTTGTAAAGGAAGTCAGGCCAGGAACTCAAATTGGGCAGGAATCTCAAGGTGGAAGTTAATACAGAGGCCATGGAGGGGTGCTCCTTACTGGCTTATTTGTTATAGCTTGCTCATCTGGCTTTCTTATAGAACTGAGGACCAGCAGCCTAGGGATGGCACCACCCAAAATGTGCTGGGCCCTCCCACATCAAGCACTAATTAAGAGCACCCTTAATCCCAGCACTCGGGAGGCAGAGGCAGGCAGATTTCTGAGTTTGAGGCCAGCCTGGTTTACAGAATGAGTTCCAGGACAGCCAGGGCTACACAGAGAAACCCTGTCTCTNAAAAAAAAAAAAAAAAAAAAAGGAGGAAGCCACCGTTGCTCTCTGGGCAGAGTTCAGGATAGCTGGATGGGTTATTATTTTTTTAATTTATTTATTATTATATATAAGTACATCATAGCTGTCTTCAGACACACCAGAAGAGGGCATCAGTTCTCATTACAGATGGTTGTGAGCCACCATGTGGTTGCTGGGAATTGAACTCAGGACCTTTGGATGAGCAGTCAGTGCTCTTAACCAAGAAGGAGCTGAGCACAGGCCTCACAGAAGGAACAGTCACCAGATGGCTGCTGTGGCAGAGCTCGAGGACAAAGGGTTGAATGGTAGGGACAAAAGTCATCTTTACAATGGTTTCTGTTTGTTTGCTTGCTTGTTTTGAGGCAGGATCTCACGCTGTAGCTTGGGCTAGCCTTGGAACTCAATGTGTCACCCAAGCTGGGTCTGGAAGTTTTCATGATTCTCCTTCCTTAGCATTCCAAGTGTTGGGATTACAGCTATGTACCACACTCAAGGGGTTAGAAAGTGGTTGAGTGTTAAGTATGAATCCAAAGTTCAAGACCAGAGACGTCACCGTAGATAAAGAAACACGGACAAGCTGAGCATGGTGACATATGCTGGTTATCCCGGTGCTTAGGAGGCTAAGGCAAGAGGATTGGTAGCCTGGGCTACATAGTGAGACCTTGTCATAAACAAACAAACAAACACCATTCCTAGCAATTAGTGAGAATACCCCTTACATGGAAGTGATAGGGGCTGGAGTTGTAGTTAGTTGAGTGCTTGGCTAGAGTGCTCACAGTCTGGGTTTGGTCCCTGGCACCTCATAAACCTGATGGGACAATACACCTTTAATCCTGATGCAAGAGAGGCTGAGACAGGAGGATCAGGAGTTCAAAGTCATCCTCCGTGCTACACAATAAGTTTGAGGACGGCTTAGGTTACATGAGATCCTGTCAAAGAAAAAAAAAAAAGTGGTAGCAAAAGCACAGACAGAAATGAGGAGTCTAGGATGGAGTGAGAGGATCGAGAAGAATGGAACCCTGGGAGAACCAATAGTTAATCTCTGGAGGAGAAGGGAGGATCAGGAAGGAGGAACCAGGGCAGGAGAGTCACAGGGCAAAAGGTCTGTCCCATTTCAAGATGTGCAAATGTGGGTAAGATGTCTCGTGAGGTTTGGAATTTGGAAAGCAGTAAGAGGAAAAACCTTATACTGTGGTTATTATTCACGATAATTACAGAGCACATGCCCCGTCCTGCAGTGGATATTTTAGCTTAAGGGTAATGAGGGCTTAGTTATATACACAGTCTATTTAGTGTTTTGTTGAATTTCCAAACATGTGCTAAAGTTAGACTGAACGCTATAATTACTTCGCAGCACCACACTGATCTTGGAAACAAGATTCACAATCCCTGTAGAATTGGATCTGTGAATCTGTGTATTTAACCCGTGTCTTTGAATATGGGTGGTAAAACTTCTCAGACTCTGACAGGATTTGAGTTAAAAGACTTGCACTGTCACCTCCATGGTGTGTATCTCTTCTGCTTGTCTATAGGGGAACCTGCAAGTAACCAGGGTCGAAGGAGCTGTGTGCCCCAGTCAGCTGGAATGTGGCTCCTGCTGAGATATTGCCTGTTTTGGTCTCTTTAAAGTGGATGAGGAATTTGGTGTTGCTGGGTGGCAACTCTGAGGCCCTCGTGGTGAGTTGCCAGGGAATTCCACTATTGTAGAATGGAAGAATGTTGTGTCCAGGTATTTAACACTTGAAAGTTGGATTTGGTAATCCTGACTGGAACTAAAAGCTGACAGTTGTGTTTTTAAAATTAGGCTGGGAAAGGAGAGCTCTCTTCGATATATTTTTTTTCTGTCCCCCCCCCCCAATATTCTTCATCTGAACCTAAGAAGAGAATTCAATCCACAAATAATCATAATGGGAGGCATGCTGAAGGGATGGCTCAGGGGTTGAGGACGCAGACGGCATTTCCAGATGATCTCAGGTCAGTTCTTAGTACCCATGTTCGGTCAATCATAACTGCTGTAACTTAAGTTCCTGGGGATTTGATAGCTTCTAATGAACCCAGTGAACACTTATGCTCACATACAAATTAGATATGTTAGCCAGGCATGGTGGCACACACCTGTAATCCTAGCACTCAGGAGGCTGAGGCAGGTGGATCTCTGTGAGTTCAAGAACAGCCTGGTCGCACGCCTTTGATCCCAGCACTTGGGAGGCAGAGGCAGGCGGATTTCTGAGTTCGAGGCCAGCTTGGTCTACAAAGTGAGTTCCAGGACAGCCAGAGCTATACAGAGAAACCCTGTCTCGAAAAACAAACAAACAAACAAACAAACAAACAGAACAGCCTGATCTACGCAGTGAGTTCCAGGACAGGGAAAGATCCCCTATCTGCAAAAATAAAAGTAGATTTATTAATTTAATTTTATGTGATTGTTTTGTCTACATGTATGAGACACACATGCTTGATGCCCATGGAGGTCAGAAGAGGGTCAGATCCCACTAGAACTGGAGTTACAGATGGTTGTATGACACCATTGGCATGCTGTTGACCAGGGCATCTTTTATAAGAACATTTAATTGGGGCTGGCTTGCCAGTTCAGAGGTTCTGAACAGTATCATCAAGGTGAGAGCACGGCAGCGTCCAGGCAGGCATGGTGCAGGAAGAGCTGAGAGTTCTACGTCTCCATATGAAGGCCACTAGGAGAAGACTGACTTCTGGGCAGCTAGGGTGAGCACCTTTTTCTTCCCTGGCTATTTGGCTATTCTGGAACTTACTCTATAGAACAGGCTGGTCTCAGTGATCTGCCTGCCTCTGCCTCCTGAGTGCTGGGTTCAAAGGCACGTACCACTACTGCCCAGCTATAAAAATAACATCTTAAAAAAAAATCAGTTAATGTAAAAAGAAATTTGAAGTCACAATACAAACCAGGTATGGTGGTGCATGCCTATGACCTCATCCAGCAGGGGGTGCGGGGTGGGGGAGGAGAGCTATCACGTTATACAAGGAGGTTTATAGAAGGAAGGAAGTATGATCTCATTGGCTGGAGGTATCTCTTCTGGCCATGTAGAATAACAATTTATTCCAGCAGGGAATTTAGAGTTACAGCAGAGTGTGAGTCTCAGCTCTGGCTTTGGTGTCCTCATGCGTAAAGGAAGAGAACACCTGATCAACTGTGAGCACGGAATGCTCAGTGATAAAGACACGTTAAGGAATGACCAGGTCTGTTTGATAAAGTCCTGTCAGACAGTTTCTTTCATGGCAAAAATTTGCTTTTTACATTTGAGCCTTTTTTTTTTGCCTGGGGTGTAACTTGCTGGCAGAGTTGTTGCCTGTCATAGACAAGGCTCTAGGTTTGGTCCCCAGTATCAAAAAATAAAGAAATAAATAATAATAGTGATGCTGTAGCTGTTGCTGATAGTACAGGCTGGTGCGGTGTTGCAGTACATAAGGGCTCTTGCCACCGAGCCTGGCAGTCCCTCATGCTTTCATTGAATGATAGTAATATTTTATTGAATGATAATAATATGTACCTTCTTCAGCTGGCAAACCTGCCACCCCCGCAGCGACTCTAACTAAAAAGCATTTTTTTCTTTTCCTCACTCCTCCTCCCTCTTTCTGTTTCTCTCTCTTTTTATGACCTTTACTTTTGTCTGCGCCTATTTTGTGCTGAGTCTATTCCTGTGCCCTTAAGTTTTTGTTTCTCCCTTTTCTTCTGGAATATCTTTTTCTTCTGTGCAACCTTCTCTCCTGGCTTTGGAACGATTTGCTCCTTCTCAGTGAGGATCATCTCTATGGGACTGGGAGTCATGTACCGGGGTAGCCGGGCCATGAGCTCTCTCAGCGCATCCCTGGTGCTTTGTTCACTAGATTTGTAGAGAACCTATATCTGAACCCTTAAGTTCAGCATCACTTTCTGCATTTTTAAGCACGTGCAGCAAAAATTCAGCACTCTTTTGGCTGTCCACCCTATGTCTAGCCCCGCTGTTTGGCCTGGATATACCTACAAATTCCATTATATTGCTGGAACTACACAATAGCTTCTTTAAAGTGACATCTTTCAGATACTTGGTGGCTTTCCAGATACGCATACCCTCGATGCCCTGGCCAGTTTCCTGGGTGTTCTTAAAGTGAACATGCAAATTTGAATCTCTTGATTTTCATGATTTTGTAGGGGGTTTCTGGGTTAAGAGGGTAGTGAACCATCTTCACAGGTCATCTCAGGCTGCTTACAGGAAAATGGAAAAACATTTTTTCAATTGGAGTTATAAAGACTTGTGTTAGGTTGGTGAGATTGCTCAGCGGGTAAGAACACTGACTGCTCTTCCAAAGGTCCTGAGTTCAAATTCCAGCAACCACATGGTGGCTCATAACTACCCAGGATGAGATCTGATGCCCTCTTCTGGTGCATCTGAAGTCAGCTACCATGTTATTATGTATAATAATAAGTAAATCTTTGGGCTGGAGCAAGCAGGGTCTGAGCGAGTGGGACCGGAACGAGTCGGGCTGATGGGAGCGAGCAGGGTTGACCGGAGCCAGCAGAGGTCCTAAAAACTCAATTCCCAACAACCACATGAAGGCTCACAACCATCTGTACAGCTACAGTGCACTCACATACATAAAATAAATAAATAAATAAATAAATAAATCTTAAAATAAACAAAAAAAGGATTTGTGTTTGTTGGGTGGTGGTGCATGCCTTTGATCCCACCTCTCTGAAGTTAGAGGGAGGCAGAGTTCTTCTGAGTTCGAGGTCAGCCTGGTCTATAGATGCTTCACAAAAATGGAAGCACACTTTCCATTTAAAATTCCCTTGATGAAGGACTGGAGAGTTAGCTCAGAGATGAAGAACACTTGTTGCTCCTTCAGGACCCACAAGGTGGCTCACAACCATCCATCTGTAATTCCAGCTCCAGGGGATCTGAGATCCTTTTCTGATCTCTGCAGGCACCAGACACACGTGTGGTCCAGAGAATACATACAGGCAAGATAGATCCCTCCACATAAACCTTAAAAACAAAACACGCACACAAAAAACCCAAGCCCAAGAGTATATGGCCAGACATAATAGTACATACCTTTAATCCCAGCAGGGAGGTGGAGGCTAACAGAGCCCTCTGAGTTAGAGTCTGGCCTGGATTACATAGTGAGTTCCAGGACAGCCATGGTTACATAGACCCTGGCTCAAGAAACAAACAAACAAACTCTTCCTTCAGGTTGTGAATAGTAAATGTGAAAGCTTTGATATGCATAGTCTACTGCCCTGGAATTTCTCTAAGATACAAAAGCCTATTTAAATGATTTTAGATTTATTTTATACGTTTGAATGCTTTTGCCTGCACATATGCTTGCATACCACATGTGTGCCTAATGTCTAAAAAGGTCAGAGGAGGGCATCAGATCTTCTGGAACTGGAGTATCAGACATTTGTGAGTTAATAGACTCTGGGATTGAACCCGGGTCTCTCCAGCCACCAGAAGCCCACCCACACCCCCACAAGTTAGAGCCGGAACTCAACTCAGGGCTCTTTGTATGGAAGAATGTGCTCTAACCCCAGCTGCAGCCGCAGCTCCCAGGTCTGTTTTACATGCCATAATATTGGCTTAGTACTGGACACCCAATGGGTGTCATACGACTTTGTTAGTATTGCTAGGATACGCCACCTGCGGTTGGATAATTTGTACAGAAGAGGGTTTTATTTGATGTTGTGTTTGCTTATGTGTGTTTGGAGGGAGGTGCAGACGGAGGTGAGAGGAGGAAAGTGGGTGTCCTGCTCTTCCACTCCCCGCCTTATTCTCTTGGGACAGGGTCTCTCATTGAACCTGGAGCTAAACTGGCAGCAAGCTACAGCAATTCTCCGGTTGTAGTCTACATCAGCACTGGAGTTTACAGGTGCATGCAGTCATGCCAGGCTTTTTACTCAAGCGAATGGAGATTCACAGTCAGGTTTTTTTGTTTTTGTTTTTGTTTTTCGAGACAGGGTTTCTCTGTGTAGCCCTGGCTGTCCTGGAACTCACTCTGTAGACCAGAATGGCCACAGCCAGGCTTTTAAACTTGCATTTGAGCTATCTCTCCAGCCCTTAGGACAGGGTTTACATTTTACAGTTCTATAAGCAGGGAAGTCCAACGTTGAGAGCACACGGGAATAAGGACCGTTTAGCCGTGTCACCCTACTCTGGAAGCCGCAAAAGCTGCAGAGAAAATCCAGAGTCAGGCATCAAACTCACAGCCTGGAGGCCTATCAGTCGGCTTGAACGCTTTGAGGGTGGAGTCCTAGTGCCCGAAACACCTCCCACTACCGGCCCCACCTCCCAACACTACCACGTTGGCCATCAAGTTCGCATCAAGTGCACTTTTGCACATGTCCGTTCGAAAACACATGGGTAGACTAACAGTAAACTTTGGTTTATAGGGTTTGAGAAACATGATCTCCAGATATGTTTGGAAGCAGATCCCTTCCTTGACCTTCTTCACTGAGGTGGTGTTGGGACAGGAGTGACAGGTGAGAGGTTTATGAATAACAGTTATTAGTTTCTTGGAAATGAACACTTTGCCCGCTACCTGGCTTTCAGTCGTAGATCCGGTCGCCCTACCTACTCTTCGTCTCCAAACTCCGAAGGGTCCCCGCTTTCTGTTAACATCACTCTTGGGTTAGATCCACGTTATTCTGCGTGGAGAAGAGCCAGGGAGGGCAGGCCGTTTCTCCAATCATTCTAAGGGATGCTTTTCTACAGAGAAACCTCCAGCGACACGAGTCGAATCACCCTGAAGTTGTGTTTTGACTAGAACCAAGATGATCTTTTTGATGGAGCCCAGCGTGTGGCGAAGGGGGTGTGCTCGGGACCTAACGTTCTGCGGCCCGCCAGCACGGCGGGAGGGAGGATGGGAGATAAGGGGACTCCCACGCGGGGGAGCAGCGCCATGGCGGAGCGTGGCCGCGGGGACCCGAGGGGGGCGGGGCTCCGGAGGCGGCCACGCGGCGGGAGGCCTCGGTTTTCAACCTCGTCCCCGTGGCAGACGAAGAGGGAGGAGCTTCGGCCACGCAAGGCCCCGCGGCCCCGCAGCCTCGCCACGACCAGGGGCTCCCATCCAACAGACCCCTTTGTGTGCATGCCCCCGCCCCGGAGGCGCCGCAGCCAGTGGCGCTGAGACCCCTCATTGGCTCAGCCCGACGGCCACACCGATTGGCCCTCCGAGGCCCCGACGGGAGGGCCGCTTTTCCCTCTCTCTTATTGGCCCGCCGGGCTGCCCGTCACACGGCCTCGTGGGCCGATTGGCCGGCCGCGCGGAGTCCCTGGAAGCAGTTCCGGGAAACCCCGCGTGCTGCCGGGATCGCGTCTCGGTCCATGCGAGGGGGGGAGGGGGTGGCGCGCGCGCCATTTCTTGTCGTTTTCAAAGCGCCTCGCGCCGCTTCTCACGGGCCAGGCCGCCAGCCCCCCGCTCTGCCCTGGTGAGTCTCGCGCTGGCCCGCGGGGGGGAGGGGCCGGGGGTCCCGGTCGGACCGGGACTCGGCCGGGTCCAGGCTCGGCGCCCTGGCCTGCAGTTTGGGTCTTCGCTCCGAGGCCCGAGGGTGGGGGTGGGGATGGGCCGGGGGCGGCTTCTGCTCCGGCCGGCCGCGCAGCCGCGGGCCTGAGTCCCGCCGCGGCGCCTCCCCTCTCTCCCTCCCTCTCTGTCTGTCGCTCATCCTTCTCAGCCCCTCCGGTGCCCCGGTCCCTCGGTCCGCTGTCCTCCGTGCGGCCTGCCGGTCTCGCGGTGCTTTTTCCCGCCTCCGCCCGCCGCTGTCCGCGGCCCCGGCCGGGCGAAGGGTTTCAGGCGTTTCCCCCCTGTCCCCGGTGCTTGTCCCCTTAGGCCTGCGGTCAGGCCTGGCCCGTCTATCGCCGGGCCGCCCGTGGGATGTATTGAGAACCGGGTCGCGCCCGAGGGGGTGGGGTGAGCCGAGGGCGGGGTGCAAGTCCTAGGGTTACCTGAGCCCGGAGCAAACTTTTACGGGAGTCGGAGCCGAGGGGCCGAGGTATGGGGGGGTGCCTCCCGCCCGATCCCCCAACCTGCATGCTTCGAGCCGGGATTTGAAGGAAAAAATGACTACTAGGGGCCGTGACACTTGGTTTTGAGCGGCGCCTGAGCTAGGTAATTCTGAGAATGTCATAGGCGCTCCGGATTGGAAAAGCGCTTCTTTTTTCTTACACGGTAGTAGCCGTGTGGCCAGAATTTTAAGACCAAAGCCCAGGGGTTCTTGAAAGATTCAGTCCTTTCTCGTTACCTGTTTGGGATCTCCCCCCCCCCCCCACTTGCCTTTTAGAAGCAGAATATGTCAGGAGTCAGTCGTAGTGATTAAAGGCTTGACACTCCCGAGCTTTGAGATAACCGTTAGCTTTCGTTGGTTCTTTTTAAAAGCCCGTCTCTCAACATTTTGCTTAGAGATGTTCGCCACAAGTCAGGGAGGAGGAGCTAGTACTGACTTCCCAAATCTCCCAGCGGTCCTTATAAATCTTATTTAAATGACTTTATTTTGTAATTTTCATTTTTTGCAAAAATGTTTGTGTCAAAGTGTTCCAGTCACGTTAGAATATTTGCTGCATCCAGAAATATGGTTTGGCTGTGTGGCATTGTTGTTGAATGACATGAGTTTACATGGTCTCATAACATAAAAGTCTTTTAAATGAGCACTTTGTATTTGGCTTGCCCCCCTGTTGATCTGAAGGATTTATTTCCTAGAGTCTATTTTACCATTTTTTTTTTTTTAGGCTAAAGTTGACAAAATCTGAACATTTTAAAAGTTTTAATATCAATGATAGTCATAAATGTCTTGTGCTTAATACATAACTTGTCATTTTGCTTCACGCATACTTTTTAAAAACACTCCACCTTAACAGGTGTTCATTGAACTTCTCAGTTAATTGCCTCTCCTGTAACATGGTATTCATAGGTGCAGTGCTATGAAGGTCTTGTTATAGAACTGAGTTGTGGTGATCTTAGTATAGTGTTTGGGGGAGGGATGGGAAATCACAAATGTATGTCCACAGAAAGATTTTGGATTTTAGAATGCTTCTTTATAGGACTAGGTTGTTTTAATAGTAAAAATGTTCATCTTACATCTTACGTACTAGTAGTTTCTTGTGCCAGTTTTGGATGTTTCTATTTTTTGCTAGTTCATCAGAATTTGAGACTTGCCTTGAGATATATCTTTAAGTACAGTCGCGTCTCTGTAGACATCAGAGGGCTAGGGAGCTTTGTGATGAGAACTCATACAGCTGTCAGGTCATTCTCAGAGTAACACCCTTCACACTCAGCTTTCTACTATTGCCTTCCTCTTCCTCCTCTCATTAACTTCAACTAAACATCAGTGGATGTTCAAATGAAGAGTTGTTTTGTGTCAGGAAACAGCATTTACATAGTGTTTGATGACTGATCAGGAATGGATTGGCTATCTTAGGCTATAGTGCTTGAGGGTGACTTGTGGTTTCTATCTTGAGTTTCTTCAGGAACAGTAGGCATTTTCTTGAGACCCAGCTTCATCATGCCTTTTATCTCTGTCTGTGCTGTGATGTCTCTTGAGCCACCCATTCTCTTCATCACATTCAATCTCACACACACACTTAAATTCCCTGAGTTTGAGGTAGTATAGACTGGCCTTGTATGCTTTTGTGATTTACTCTCTCTTCAGGGAATTGGTCCATTATATACAGCTCAGCATTATATACAGGCTGAACATACAAAATGATTTTGGTAGGTTAATCTGAGAAATCTGACAAAGTTTAGGCCAGTTAGTGTTTGTGAAGTTTTTTTTGGAAGTCGTTTATTAAGTATTTTTTGCAACTTTCTTTCACTGATAAGAAAAATTCCATTCATACTCCTGTTTTTTGTTTTAAACAAGAAGCAACCTCAACTATAGCTCCCTTATTTTTATGTAGACTGTAAACAATGGCTTAGCTTTTAAAGTTGGTCATTTTTTCTTTTAAATCTGTGAATGGTAATAGCAAATTCATCTTAGAACAAAATTAATGTGAAAGTTGTGTTTTTAAGTGAGGTGGAGAGAGCCCAAGCCACCAGCTCATTGAACTAGATACAACATGGATTTATTTCATACCTATGTTGTTTCTGAAGCAAAGCTAGGAAAAATGGAAAGTTCTTAAACCTTGATTAAGTGATGTGTGGGTGTTCATTCTGTTTTGAATCAAATTTTAGAACTCTGTAAGCTGAGGGGCCTTTAGGATTTCCTGGTGGTTTGTTGATCTGCTCCCCAGAACACAACGGCTGCTTCTGTTACTCAGCAATTTACCTGCCGTAAATTCAAGTTCTTCTACCCCAGAGTACATGAAGTTGCTTAAGGATCTGATACTTCCATGTACATTTTCTATAGTTTTACAAGATTATTACTGAAAATTTAGATTAGATGCTCACAAAAGGCATAAAATATTCTGGATAGTTATTAGCAGCATGTGTACAAATTAGTTCAGGTAAATCATGAATTGTCCTACAAACTAGTTATTTCTGGCTTAATGTAATATAGCTCCTGAATTTTTTCCAGCAGCATAATAAAATGGCTAATCAGGTGAATGGTAATGCGGTACAGTTAAAAGAAGAGGAAGAACCAATGGATACTTCCAGTGTAACTCACACAGAACACTACAAGACACTGATAGAGGCAGGCCTCCCACAGAAGGTGGCAGAAAGACTTGATGAAATATTTCAGACAGGTATAATATGCATTTCTTGTTTCTGACTGGTTATGAAAGTGAGGGCAAACCACGTTGAATTTTATAGATTTTAAGGATAAATAATGCTTACTGTTTGTGATCTGTGTAGAGCAAATACTTTCCCTTCATTGAGGGCATATTGGGTTTGACTTTATTCCTATTTCATTATTTTGAAGCCTTAGTGTTGAATATGCAGACTTAGTTGTTTCAGAACAGAACACCAATTTGTCTTAGATTTACTACCAATTAAAATGTATGTTTCAGCTACCAGAATTTTACATTTTCCCCTTAACCTAAATCAGTCATCATTTTGCTTTTACTTTTCTACTTTTAGCTTTTTAAAAGTGATTGTTAAGTCAGCATAGGTCTGATTAGGTGGCATAATAAGAGGAATAGTTAGACTGTATTGTCTGAAACGATAATATATGTCATACTCCGTGAGAGTTTGTGGCCTGTCTAGTTTCTAATAGACAGAAATTCACATCTCTCGGGGAATTTGGAAGTGTTTGGCTTGCAACAGCTGTTTTTTGTTTTTGTTTTTTTCTTAATGTGTAAGTCCCATGGTTAAGTGCTTAAGCAAATTTGAACATCTTAATATGGTTGGTTGTAAGTGGTTTGAAGTTTTAAAGAGGGAGAGAAATATTTACCCTTAGGGAATGGTGTTCGTAAATAAATGTGTCCTCCTTTGGGGCCATAGATGGAAACTTTCTTCCTCTGTGTTTGTGTGCCTATCCAGGTCAGGAGAGAGAATTGAATTGTTTCTTTTAGAAATATGTTTTAAATTTAGTAGACATAGCTGTGCTTTTTTTTTTCTTAAAATATTTTAAGTCTTGCAGCTGAGATTTAATTTTAGACACTAAAATGGCTTATAAAAATGACTCCTGGGTGATGGTCCCATTTGAAAACCAGTCCTCAGGAACTATGACATTTCTACCCTAGAGAACTAGCATTGATCTGCTCAGAGACCTCCCTGTGCTTTGTTACTAAGAGGCCGATGATGTGGGTGAAGATTGGATTGATAGGCTGGATTGAAGATGGTCCTGAGTTGTGGCTTTGGGTGGTGGAATGAACTATTCAAGTGAGGAAACTCCAGTCGCTTAGCCATGCTCATTTTGAGCTTGTAAAACATGAAATGGCAACATTTTAAACAATAACTTTGCAAGTGGCATTAATTTATTTTCAATTTATTTACTGTATGAAATAAATTTCTTTTTGACTTTAACAATATAGAATCACTTTTGCTGTTGGTTCATATGGACTTGGGGAGGGGAATGTTAATCTGTCAGGTATTTCTATTTTACATTAGACCAATTCTGAAAAGGTTCCTTATATATTAAGAGTTATTTTAAACATAGTAGATGTTCTGTGAGTAGTTAAGTAGACTACATATATAGAATGCAGTATATATGTTTTCTGCATAATTTATTTAAAAGTCTTTGAAGGAGATTGTCATTATTGACAGTCTTGTGAATGCCACAGCATCTTTAAAATCTCAGCTTGTTACTTCAGAAAATCAAAAGACTGACTTAAAAGACAACTTTCAGAATTGACTTAGCAAGCTGCACTTGCATTTGTAGAACTTAAGATGCCTTTCCACATTCTGACTGCAGCAAACTAGATGCTTGGATAAACACATTTTAATTTATATTTGGTACTAAGGAGGGAAAACCTTTGATACTCTTTGGAGTGGAAAGAAGTAAAATTGGTTTTCATAAATAAGTATAACGACCTGTAATTTGAATGTTTATCCTTGAGAAAGATAGTGTATTGTTACCACTCTAATGTAAACCAGGATTTCCTAAATGAATGGTTCATTTGTAGTACAAGCATGCACATCAGATTTTCAGAACTTATTGCTGTTTGGGCGAGTTAGACACATTTTAGGATCTTTCCACTAAATTTTTTTTAAGTTAAAATTCACATTTATAGTTGATATATTATTTGTGATTTTTGTATTTGATCTTTCTATATCTTATTTGTTTAGTTATGTATATGCATATAATTAAATGAAAATGTAGTTTGTCAGAGATGGTATTGAATATAACAGTGCTACTAGACCTTACTAGATAGTTTAGCTTACCTCTTCTATTACAATAATGTTAACCCTTTTCAATTTAATTTCTAGGATTGGTAGCTTATGTCGATCTTGATGAAAGAGCAATTGATGCTCTCAGGGAATTTAATGAAGAAGGAGCTCTGTCTGTGCTGCAGCAGTTCAAAGAAAGTGACTTGTCTCATGTTCAGGTAAGGTCAGTACTAGCAAATGCGTCCGTCCCAGCCATTAATGAGCTGCAGCTGGTTCCCTGTGACGAAGTGGTCTGTTTTGTTTGTGACTATCTCTCCTTTGGAAAAATTTGAGAGAAAAAAGGTCTTCTATGTCAGAGTTTCAGAAGCATGAGCACAGAGCAACACTCTTCCCTCACCTTTAACACAGTGAGTTACTTTACGAACTTAGTTATGAGTGGATTTTATTGTTAGTATTACAGTTTTATATGTTTAAATTGTTTACAATAAGGGGGCTATCTTTGTATGAGAAATACATTTAGCCATTTTGGAAAGGTCGTCTGGAATCAGGTAAAGATTAACAAATGGAAGCCCCCCACTTTTTTTTTTTTTTTTTCCAGTTTAGAAGGCAAGCTCTCTGAAGCACTGATGTAATGTCTGCTCCAGCCTCTGGCATGTCAGAGTATTTGTTGAATGAATGGAATGAATATTTTTGTTAAAATGTTGGTCTTGAAATGCTATCATTTAAATTTAAATTATTGTGTATTTGACCCTTCAGAGATTCCTGGTAATTCTCCCTTTTGAATTGCTTGCATCTTTTAGAACAAAAGTGCATTTTTATGTGGAGTTATGAAGACCTACAGGCAAAGAGAGAAACAGGGCAGCAAGGTACAAGAGTCCACGAAAGGGCCTGATGAAGCAAAAATCAAGGTAACCAGTTACAGGGTTTGGAAATGTCTAATTCAGACTCTTCCTTGATCCTCGGTCTTCTGACAAAGAGGGAGGGACACGTTTATTATTACTTTATAAGCACTGTTTGTTTATATATGTATTTTGTTTGATACGTAGATCAAACTGGCCTGGAACTCTTTTTATAGCCTAGACTGGTTCCCAACAAGGTGATCCTGCCTCAGTCTACTGAGTGCTGAAGTGAAAGGCCAGAGCCTCAGGGAAGAGCTGTGGTATTCTAACTGCTTTCCTCCTTTTGAGTTTTCTCTGACCTCGGCGTATTTATAAACTGGTCTTGACCTTTTTTGACTTTATAAAATGGTAGTGGTTTTGCCTACCTCCTTAAGTTGTGAAGATTAGATGAATTCATATGTAAAGTAGCTACCTTCCCCAGTCATTATTATTATTAACTTAGATAAACTGCTTTGAAAGTCAAAAAGGCTTTTCCTAAAATACCTTGTTAAAGGGGTATTGTCAGGGTTGCAGTGGTGGGGACCTAACCCAGGGCTTTACACATGCTAATCAAGTGCTCTATCCTAAGCTGTCCTCACAGATTTAATTGGAATGGTATTGAATTGTAGTGTTTGCACAGGTGGCTCAGGTTTAGGTATAACTAACTTTGTAAAGTGCCTTTATACTTTTCTCCTCCAATCTCATCTGTTTATAAAGTGGCCTAGCCCCATTCTTATACAAATGCCAAACTACTGTGTAACAACTCTAATTGGCTGACTAACCCCCTTCCCCTGGTAGAAAAATGGAAGGTCTAAGATACTCTTCCCTGTGGAATCCCAGGGTTAACTAAATCTAACACATAAATCTGGTGTTGCTCTTTGTAATACCTAACATGCAAAGCCCTCTTTCTTCGTAGAGTGCAGTTTGTTTGCCAACAAAAGATATTCTATAGGCCTTTTGTATGAAATTTCTTTTTTTTTTTTTAAAAAAAGATTTGTTTTTTATTATACATAAGTACACTGTAGCTAAGTACACTTCAGAAACACCAGAAGACCATGTCAGATCTCATTGGGGGGTGGGGGGGGGCCTTGTGAGCCACCATGTGGTTGCTGGAATTTGAACTCAGGAACTTTGGAAGAGCAGTCAGTGCTCTTACCCGCTGAGCCATCTCTCCAGCCCTCATATGAAATTTCATATGAATGTTATCTAAACTATAGTGCAAGCTCTTTGAGGGCAAGAGCATTGTTTCTATGACCTCTGTTAATGTTAGTGAGGTGGAATCAAATAATAAGGATTCATGTTTTGAAATCAGAGTATTTAGAGTCTATCCTGTGAGATATTCCATTTGTGTTGAGCTCGTGGCTTGGTAAGAATATGAAGTGGACAGATGGCGTAGTTAAGGGCAGTTGTGGGCTGCCTGTGTGTACTGGGAACCAAACCCCAAAGGTCTGCAGGAGCGGCAGGTGCGCTTTAGTTCAGAGCCGTCTCTCCAGCCACCCTCTTTTAAATAGTTTACTGTTATTTTTAATTATATGTATATGTATGTGTCTCAATGTGGGTTTGTATGCAGGACTACAGTGTCCATGGAGGCCAGAAGAGGGTATTGGACCCCCTGGACCTGGAGTTACAGACAGTTAATAATGAGACATTTCACATGTGTGCTGTGAACTAAACTTGTGTCCTCTGCAAAAGCAGTAAACTCTCTGAACTGCTAAGCTGTTTCTCTAGCCCCTCATTTTTCTTTTTCTTTTTTTTCGGGGGGTAGCTCCAGACAGGGTTTCTCTGTGTGGCCCTGGCTGTCCTGGAGCTCACTTACTGTGTAGATCAGGCTGGCCTTAAACTTAACGATCTGCCTACCTCTGTTTCCCAAGTACTGGGATTAAAGTCATGGGCTACTATTACCTGGCCCCATATCTGGTTTTTATGTGATACAGGAGATAGAATCCAGTGCCTCATGCATGCATGCTGTATTTCCAACTGCTCCTTTTTTGTTGTTGTTGTTGTTTATTTGTTTTGTTTTGTTTTTCGAGACAGGGTTTCTCTGTATAGCCCTGGCTGTTCTGGAACTCACTTTGTAGACCAGGCTGGCCTTGAACTCAGAAATCCACCTACCTATGCCTCCTGAGTGCTGGGATTAAAGGTGTGTGCCACCAGATGTTATAGTTTGTGTGTTTGTATTTTCAAGTTTAACATGTGTAATTATTTTTAGGCCTTGCTTGAGAGGACTGGTTATACTTTGGATGTAACCACGGGACAGAGGAAGTATGGTGGTCCTCCACCAGACAGTGTGTACTCAGGTGTGCAACCTGGAATTGGGACAGAGGTAAGTGCTCTTACCCTTTGTGGAAAAAATCTTTCCAATCTATTAACTGTATAATTTAGCTTATGATGTCAGTAAAGTACTTGATTACTTTCAAAGTGTGGCTAGTGTTATATTGGTAGTATCTATGTCTATTTGTGTCATTATTAGCAAGGATATCTGACCTTGGTATAGAAATCTTTTTTTCAAGATTTGTTTACTTTGTATATATGAGTATACTGTAGCTGTCTTCAGACACACCAGAAAAGGGCATCAGATCCCATTACAGATGGTTGTAAGCCACCTGGGAATCAAACTCAGGACCTCTGGAAGAGGTCTGTGCTCTTAACTGCTAAGTCATCTTTCCACCTCAGTATAGATATCTTAAAGCAAAGAAATACAGACAATTGTTGGAGCTTACTGCTAAAGGAGAAGCAGTTTATAATTTTGCAGAGTTTTTAAATTTTTTCTGCTAGGGATTGAGCTTGGGGCCTCATTCATTCTGAGCATGTGTTCTGCCTCTTTGCCATTCTCCTGACCTAAATCTTTCATTTGAAATGATATCTTAGTATGTAGCCCAGACTGCCTTGACTTTGAGGCCTCCCTTCTGAGTTGTAGGCATGTGCTATTGGACTTGGCTCATATTTATTTTATTTTATGTAGCCTTTCCTGACCTAAAGTACTCTATGTAGATCAGGCTTGCCTTGAACAATTGGTAATTCCGTACGCTTCTTGAATGCTGGGGTGAGCCATCATGTCTCAATCATTTGTGTTTTGTAGTGTCAGTACTTTGCTTTCTTTCATCACAAAATGCACCTAGAAATGAATGAGAAACATTCTGACTGGGAGGGAATCCCATGAGGGAAGTGTAGATTAGAATCGAGAGAGAGAATGAGCACATTGGCTCATATGCAGAGTGAGACAGTGAGTGGCTCTTAGGCTTTTGTAAAAGTTTCTCTCTGGATTTCCCCCCCCCCCCTCCACTCTGTGCATTCCTGGCGATCCTGGAACTCACTCTGTAGACCAGGAGATAGAGCCTGCTCCTGTCTCCCAAATGCTAGGATAAAAGGAGTGCTCTACCACCATCTGACGGGCCTTTGTAATTTTGGGTTCTTGCTGTTGTTGTTTAAGACAGAGTTTTATATAGCTCAAGTTGTCCTAGAACTAGCTAACTTACAATTTTCCTGCTGGTACCACCGAAGTGCTGCGATGCCAAGTTTACTCCACAGCAGTTTATGTAGTGCTGAGGATCCACCCTGCTCCTGTGTCACTCCCACACCTGCCACCCTAGTACCTCTCTCTTTAAATGGAGAAACTAGGTGACAGAAAGTCAGTTATGCAGGGACTTTTTCTGATTGCATGTTTTCATTGTCTATATTTAGTGCCAGGAACACAGTGCACAGTATTTGATGAAAGAGTTTTTTAAAAACAAAAGAAATTGTGGTCTTTTTGTGGTACAGGACTTTTTTTTTTTTTTTTTTTTTGAGATAGGATCTCCTTTGGAGTGTGTGATAGAGGATGTGTGTGTGTGAGTATAGGCATGTAGAGGGTGGAGTGAAGGCTTTTGTTCTTCCACTGTCCGTTCTGGGGACAGAAATAAGATTATCAGGATGTGTGACAAGTGCACTTTGCTGGGTCTCATAGTCTAAGACTGACTTGAACTTGTTCTATAGCCTCTCCCTCCCACGCTGAGGTCCTAGGCATTGTAGGAGTCTCCTAAGCAGCATAGTGGGAGTGAGGATGATGAGGGTAACTCCTCAGATAATCGTGGAATCTGCTGCTTATTTGGGAAGTGTTACTGTGAGACTTGAGAGTTTTAGTTTAACTATTAGAGTTACAAGAAAAAAATTAGTCCCATTTGAACAGTTTTTAAGGAGAGTGATGGTTTTAGACTATTATAAATTGTGTACTCATAAAACTAAAACTTTCCAAATGATCAGGAGCAAAGATCATATTTTTTGTTTGTTTGTAAATGGATCAGCAAAGATGACTGTAGTAACCATTAGGGAAAAAAAAGGGTGTGTATGTGTTTAATGTGTAGGTGTTTGATGTGTATGTGTTTGATGTGTATGTGTTTGTATGGAGATTAGAGGATTACTTTGTGGAGTTGGTTCTTTTTTTCTACCCTTATATGGGTTTGAGGTTTGAACTTAGGTCACCAGGCTTGTGTGGAAAGCATCTTTACTTGCTGAGCCATCTCACCGATCCCAGTATCAACTTTAAGGTCTGTCTTCTCTTTGTATAGTAAGGTTGTTGCCTTTGGTTCTTCTGACCTTTATTTTCATGTTGCAATAGTGCAAATATTCTACTTTTTAAATTATGTTACTTTATGTGTATAGGTGATTTGCCTGCATGTATGTCTTACCAGTTGTATGTCTGCTGCCTGCAAAGGTTAGAAAACATTGGCTCCTCTGGATCTGGAGATATAGATGGTAGTGAACCACTATGTGGGTACTGGGAATTGAACCTGGACCCTCTAGAACAATCAGTGCTCTTATCCTCTGAGCCATATCTCCAGCCCCATATTCTATTTCTTAATGCTTAATATCAAAAGTGATTCTAAGCATTTTCAGGTTTAGAAACATTAGAACCATATTATTAGTTTGTGGTTGTTTTAAAATCATAAAATGTGGGCCTGTAAGAGGACTCAGTGGGTTAAAGTACTTACTTGCCATGCCTGGTGACCTGAGTTGGATCCCATGATGGAAGGAGAGAACCAACCCCTGCAAGTTGCCTTCTGACATGTGTGCCATGGTGCATACTCCCATCCCCAGTATAAATGTAATAAAAGAATAAAATCATGTTATGTGATAATTGGAAGGGTTAGATTGGGTCTCTGAGCCATCTAGGTTCTTCATAGAAGCATGCATCATCAGTGAATCATAGGATACAAATAAGTAATATTTTGGCCTTATTTCTCTCGTCTCTAGCAGTTTCTTCTATCCTTCACTCCTCCTCCTCATCCTCCTCCTCTTCCTCTTCCTCCTCCTCCTTCTCTTCTTTTTGGTTTTTTTTTTTAGAGACAGGGTTTCTCTGGCTGTAGCCCTGGCTGTCCTGGAACTCACTTTGTAATAATTTTAATTTTAAAATTATTTACTTCTTAATAATTTTAATTACATTCACATGTCTAGTACACATGTGAAGATCATAGGACAACTTGTAGGAGTTGTTTCTCTCCTTCCACTGTGTAAATCCTGGGAATGGAATTCAGGTTGTTGGGTTCTCCAGCAAGTTCATTTACCCACTGAACTTCTCACTAGCCTCTACTCTTAATCTTTTTCTAATTAATTTTTTGATAAGGACTTTCTGCATAGCCCCAGCTATCCTAAAAGTCATCATCTAAACCAGGTTGGCCTGCCTCTACCTCTCAAGTGCTGCGATTAAAGGTGTGCACCACCCAGCCCAGCCCTATCCTTCAACTTTAATGTACTGTTTCTGCCATGATTTCTTCAAAATTGACATTTATGCTTTATATGTGTGTATGTGTTTCATAGTGCTGAGGATCAAGCCCAGGACCACACACATGCTAAAGCAAGCATTTCCATCATTGAGTCATATCCCCCTTGTTTATATACTTTTAAAGCAGTGTAGAAGTGTGGTTCAGTTGGGGCTGGTGGCTTGTGTCTGTAATCCAAGCTACTTGGGAAGTAGAGATAGGAGAATCTCAACTTCAAGGCCTGTTTGGGCAGTTAGCAAAAACATATCTCAAAATAGACTGGGGTTGGGGGGCTTGAGGGAGTAGGGGCAGTGGCAGAGTAGGGCTTGTGTGTGATTTACACTTAGAATCCCCACCCTTGAGGCAGGTGACTCCTGTGGCTTTTGAGGCCAGCCAGGCTATGTAGACCCTATATCTATCAATAATAAATAGTAAACAAGCCAGGCGTGGTGGAGCACGCCTTTAATCCCAGCACTTGGGAGGCAGAGGCAGGCAGATTTCTGAGTTCGAGGCCAGCCTAGTCTACAAAGTGAGTTCCAGGACAGCCAAAGCTATACAGAGAAAAAACCCTGTCTCGAAAAACCAAAAAAAAAAAAAATAAAAAAATAAAAAAAATAAAAATAAAAAAAGGAAACAAATAAATGTAGGGAGGGATAAAACTCAGTGGTGGAATCCTCGTTTAATCTTTAGACTTTAGGTTGTCCTAGCACCACAAAAACAGAGAAATGTGGTCTACTTTCTTTGAACTAGTAGCATCTTCTAGTTTTAATATT
>NC_034595.1:87272001-87301130 GCF_900095145.1 Mus pahari
CAGATCTTGTTACAGATGGTTATGAGCCACCATGTGGTTGCTGGGATTTGAACTCTGGACCTTTGGAAGAGCAGTCGGGTGCTCTTACTCACTGAGCCATCTCACCAGCCTGCAGTCAGTGTTCTTAATGGCTCAGCCATCTCTTTGGCCCCCAATATTGTTCATTTACTTGTTTGTTTGAAGCAAGGATCTTATGTATCTCTCAGGCTGCCTTCAAATTTGCTGTGTGACTGAGACTACATCACTGTGGCTAGGAGTTCTTTTTTTTTTTTTTTAAGATTTATTTATTATTATATCTAAGTACATAGTAGCCGTCTTCAGACACACCAGAAGAGGGCGTCAGATCTCATTATGGATGGTTGTGAGCCACCATGTGGTTGCTGGGATTTGAACTCAGGACCTTCGGAAGTGCAGTCGGGTGTTCTTACCCGCTGAGCCATCTCACCAGCCCCTGTTTGTTTTTAAGATTTATTTATTTAATGTATATAAGCATCCTGTTGCTGACACACCAGAAGAGGGCATTGTATCCAATTGCAGATGGTTGTGAGCCACCATGTGGTTGCTGGGAATTGAACTCATCATGACCTTTGGAAAAGCAGATTAACCACTGAGCTGTCTCTCCAGCCCCATATTCTTTGTTTTTAAGGTATCCTGAAACACCTCCAAGAGGGCAGTGCAGTTTAAAATCATCTATCCATGCTGCTTTTATGTTGAGGCCAGAGGTTGATATAATTGCTTCCCACTACGTATTTAAAAAATAAGGGGACTGGTGAGATGGCTGGGGCTGGTGAGATGGCTCAGTGGGAAAGAGTACCCGACTGCTCTTCCGAAGGTCCTGAGTTCAAATCCCAGCAACCACATGGTGACTCACAACCATCTGTAACAAGATCTGACGCCCTCTTCTGGAGCATCTGAAGACAGCTACAGTGTACTTACATATAATAAATAAATAAATAAATAAATAAATAAATAAATAAATAAATAAAACATTAAAAAAAAGTTTAAAAAATAAGACTGAATGATTTAATTTGTATATGAGAGCCGTAGCATGAGTTCCCTGGAACTCGAGGTGCAAGCTTCTATTGTGGGGGCTGAAAACTGAACCTGGGTTCTTTGCAAGAGCACCAAGTTCTTGAAACTGCTGAACCGTCTGTCCAGATCCTATTTTTTTAAACTTTATCATTTGTGTGAATATGTGGCGGTGGGGGGGCATACATGAATGATATGGTTTGCATTTCATAGTGTTCATGTCAGCGTTGGAAGACAACTATGGAGTTGGTTCTTACTTTCCACTTTTCCACTTTTATGTGGATTTCAGAGATTTTTCAGGCTGGTGCTGCAAGCATTTTTTAAGCTGCTGAATAATCTAGCTTTCCATGGTTTTGAATCAGATCTTTCAGAGGGTAAAGTGCTTGAGGCCCAGAGTTATCCCCAGCATCAGTGTAAAAGCTGGGCTTAGTAGCATGTTTGTAATCAGTACAAGGTTAGGAGCAGAGACCAATAAGTTTCTGTAGTCCAGGTTGGCCTTAAACTCACAGAGATCCGTTTGCCACCTTGTGCCAGGATTCAAGGCATGCCCAGCACCTGTTTTCTCTTTGTGTTTGTATATTACTTGTGTATAGTTGTGTGCAGAGGCCCTAAGTACCTGGAGTTGCAGGCAGTTGGTTCTAGGAATTGACTTTGGGTTGTCTAACCACTGAGCTATCATTCTTCAGCAAAAACACCCCTCATTCTTGTACATTTCTCATTCTTAGGATAACTACTGTTTTATAGTTTGTTAATGAGTACATACCTGTGGAAGAAACTTACAGAACATCTTCTCTAAAGAATAGACTTAATCATTTCCAGATTCAATTTTAATATTGCTTCATTTTGAGACATTGATCTCAATCAAAGTTAATAATTTAATTAAAAAAAAATTAGAGCAGGATGTGGTGGCACATGTCTATATAATCTCAGTGAATATTTGGGAAGTCAGGTTGGGGTCAAGACTTCAAGGGCACCCGGAGCTATGCCATGAGTTCAGAGGCCAACCTGTGCTACATGAGTCTCTTAAATACAAGTCTCCAAACAGGCAGTGCAGCATTTGCAGGCATAGTTCTGAGGTTAAGTGCAGTAGCTGCTCTTCCGGAATTATTTTCTAGGACTGAGGTCAAACTGCTCACAACTGCCTGTAACTCCAGCTCCAGGGGATCTGATGCCATCTACTGGCCTTTGAAAGGCTCTCCCATTCATACATACTTATTAACCCACACAAAACAAACACAAAAACACATAATTAAAAAAAAAAAAAAAAAAAAAGGAACTAGGGAGGTTGCACAGTGATTAAGAGCACTTGCTGCTCTTGCAGAGGGCCTGGATTCTATTCCCAGCGCTACATTAGGTGTCTTACAGCTGTGTGGAGCTCCATTCCAGAGGAATTCCTTCTGCACAGCTTTCTGGCTTTCACATATGTAGACAAGCAGATACACACATACATAAAAATAATTCTTAAAAGTTCATTTTTATTTCAAGTATATTAATGTTTTGCCTGCATGTATGTCTGTGTGAGAAATGTTGGAGCTTCTGAACTGGAGTTACAGATAGTTGTGAGCTGTCATGTGAGACTGGGAATTAAACTCCATCCCCAAATAAGAAAAGAAAAGAAAAGAAAAGAAAAGAAAAGAAAAGAAAAGAAAAGAAAAGAACTTACATATAATAAATAAATAAATCTTTAAAAAAAAAGAAAAGAAAAGAAAAGAAAAGAAAAAGATGGCTGTTAAGAGTTACAGATAGTTGTGAGCTGTCATGTGAGTCTGCGAATTAAACTCCAGCCCCAAATTAAAAAAGAAAAGAAAAGAAAAAGATGGCTGTTAATTTTAAACAGTACGTAGGCTCTCGTGTCTCACCTGATTATGCTGTATGTATAGTCTCCAGTTAGTGTTTTATGACTGCATTGGGAAACAAGTTTTGTTTGTTCTCAGTAACATACACAGGATATCTGTGAGTTCATACACAGCCTAATTATTTTTTGGAGAGGGGGTGGGTTTTTGCTGTCTTGCCCTGCTTGCTCTTTAACTCTTGGACTCATGTGATCCTCCTTCTACCTCTCCCTTCTGTGCAGCTGGGAACACAGGTTGAAGCTTCTGTGTCCTCTGTATTACTGTGTAGATGGTTTGAAGCTAGATTATATAGTGTAGGCAGGCCTTGAATTTACAGAGCCCTACTTGCCTCTGCCTCAGAGTGCTGGGCATAGTACGCCATGCTTGCACCACCATGCTTGACCATGAATAGTTTTTTTTTACTTTCTTATTTGTAGTGCTAGGGATTGAAGCCAGGGATTGAAGCCAGAGTCTTAACTCATTCAAGGGAGATGTTCTACCACTGAACTATATACCCAATTCCAGTGATATCTTTCACATGGTTCAGAATGCTTTTGTTACTTTATTAGTTGTCTGTGGTTTAGGTCATTGTTCAGAGTTTAAAATTTTGATGTAGATGAGTTTTCACTAGAAAACTTGTGTAAAAGTTTACTGTTTGAGATTTTGTGGCTTATAAATGTTTTATGAGAAGACTGTATAGAGCTGGGCATGTAGTGCACATCTGTAAACCGAGTGAGTGCTCAGGAGGCAGAGGGAGGCACATCACTGAATTTGAGTCCAGCTTGGTCTACAAAGACATTTTCAGGACAATCAGGGGTACACAGAACATCCCTGTCTTGAAACCCCAATCCCCGCTCCCCCCCAAATACTGATGTTGGAGAAATTTGAAATTTTTGATGTAACTGCTAATTTTCTACTTTAACGTTGTTGTTATCTTATACTTAACCCTACTTTGTAATTTTTTGTTTATAATTAAAGAAATACTATGACTTCCTTAAATGGTAAAAAATAATTTTTTTAATACCTGGAATTAAATGTGCTAGCCAAGTATGGTGTGCTGCTTAGGAAGGAGGCTGAGGGAGGACGGTTGGTAAGAGGGTTTGGAAAATATTAATTAAGGTTGCTTTTTTAGATAATGAAGATTTTAATATTGAGAAAACTTGATGAAAACCAGGTTAATTTTCTTACTAAATTACTGTTTTTATAAAAATGAGTATCATATTTCTATGAAGGTATGGATTAGCTTTTTCTTTATTCGTTCTTTTAACAATATCCCACTTTGTAGTCCTGGCTGCTTATAGACCAAGCTAGCCTGAAACTCAGAGATTTGTGAGAAAAGGCAAATTATAAAATTTTAAGATTTGAAGTTGTGAGTAGAGTTGTGTGCAGCTACCAGTGTTTGTTTTATTTTCAGTATAGACATTAACTTTTTGTTGATGGCCATAAGGCTTTTTTATGTTTGTTTTTGTTTTTTTTGTTGTTGTTGTTTTTTTTTGTTGTTGTTGTTGTTGGTTTTTTTTTTGGTGACAAGATCATACTCTATAATCATGGCAGGGCTGGAACTACCTGTTTAGATGAGGCTGGCCTTGGAACACATTGAAATGTACCTGCGTCTGCCTCACAAGTGCCAGTGTAACCTCATCTGCCTGACTTTATTAAAAGTTAGAGTTCATATTTAATCCAAATCAACTGCCAGATTCAAATTGCCTGATCTACACAGTGAGGAGTTCCAGTACAGCCAAGGCCATACAGAGAAACCATGTCTCAAACAGAGAGAGAGAAAGCATGAACACTCTTAAGTATCTTGTGCCTTTATCCCTAACAAGTGACAGGGAGTCTGGCTCTGGTTCTAAAATGAAGCTCTTTTTGGTTGTTCGAGACAGGGTTTCTCTGTGTAGCCCTGGCTGTCCTGGAACTCACTCTGTAGACCAGGCTGGCCTCAAACTCAGAAATCCGCCTGCCTCTGCCTCCCAAGTGCTGGGATTAAAGGCATGCGTCATCACGCCCGGCTAAAATGAAGTTCTTACGTTGGATTCTAATAAGGAAGTTTTATTCCAGGTTTTCGTAGGTAAAATCCCAAGAGACTTGTATGAGGATGAGTTGGTGCCCCTTTTTGAGAAGGCTGGTCCTATCTGGGATCTACGCCTCATGATGGATCCACTCTCCGGTCAGAACAGAGGCTATGCATTTATCACCTTCTGTGGAAAGGAAGCTGCCCAGGAAGCAGTTAAACTGGTATGTGATAAGAATCTGTTGTCCAAGAACTTAACATTTGAGAGAATAAACCAGTTCAAAAACATTTGCAGTTAACATTGTTTCATTTTCTTTAGTCACTGCCTTTATATCTTTCTATTGACTGATTTGGTATGTAACCTTTTATTTTTTCTGATTATAATTCTAAGTTAACAAGGTTGGTTAGCAGGATTTTATTTAGTATCAAACAAATTTGTTTTTTTTCTTTTTCTTTTAATGTTACTTCTCACTGTCAAGCTTTAGAATTGGTACTGAAGTATGATGGAGTCTGAAATGGTTCTGCAGAGTGTAACTGGAAGACCGGGATGTTTTTAGGATTTGGTTTAAGAAATAGTGTGAATCTGTTTTATTTGTATCACAATCCAGCTGTGCAGTTAACAACTTGTATTCTAACTTTCTTCCTTTCTGCTGTGTAACAGCTAGCCTTCCCTGGCTTTCCTTTTCTCTGAGAGCTTCTTACGACCTTGTGTTTTTTAGAGCAGCAGTAAGTTCTGAGGATGGCCTGTATGCTTTTTGACTCTCTCGGTGTGTTAAAGTGACAGTGTTATTGTTTTTGGCAGATTTTTGCCAGACATCTAAGGGCATATGCAGTGTGGTATGGCAGGCAATTCTTGCCCTTTTTTAGCACAGCTGGATCCACCAAGTGTTCTTGTTTCAGCTTGGTCCGGGTTTTAGTTTTTCTGATGGATTTTTCTCTTAAAACTTGTGTATTCAAAGGACATTTCAAGGCTTTATTTTCTTGTTTTTGACAGTGTATAGGTAACTAAAAAGATTTATTTATTCATATATATGAGTGCTCTGTTCCCATGTGTTCCTATTTGACAGAAGAGGGCATCAAGATACCCAGATGGTTGTGAGCCACCTGTGGTTGCTGGGATTTGAACTCAGGACCTCCAGAAGAGCAGCCAGTGCTCTTAACCACTGAGCTGGCTCACCAGTCCCATGGATAACTTTAAAAATATCACTTAGTAAACTAGTAGTAAGTAATGTTAAAATAAAATTTTAAAATAAAAAAATTTAATTAAAGAACTCATCACATTCTTTGTTGTCTTCATAAAGTTTTGAAAGTGTTGTGATACTTTATAGCTTTATTCAGAATTGTGGTTTGTATACAGTGTGAAACTCATAAGTTTCTTTGGCATTGATTAAAGTTTTAATTGTTCCTTTTTACATGTAATTATTTTGGCTATTGCTGATCTGTATCTAATTTTATCCTCAAGACTCAGAATAAACATTTTCAGGTATTCCTTCTGAAATTCTCTGGAAGGGAATGTAGATAAAATTGAATTAAGTCAGCGGTGATGGTGGATTCCTTTAGTTCTAGCACTTGGGAGGTAGAGAAATGTAGATGGATTTCTGAGTTCGAGGACAGCCTGATCTACACCATGAGTTCTAGGACAGCAAAGGCTATACAGAAAAACCATGTCTCAAAAACAAAACAGAGAGGGAGAGGGAGAGAAAGGTGTGTTAAAATGAATAGCTTTGATCCCCTTTTTATATGGATGAACAGGAGAGGTTACAGAACTAAGCTATAACGGGATTGTAACAAATTTAAAATGTACACTCATGTTTCAGCAAGTGTAAGGGAGCTTGGTGAGTGCTTAACCTTAAATTGCGGGGCTCTTTAGATTAATATTAGTTGTCCTCAGTCTGGGGTGGTTTGGGGGTCTCTGGTTTTTTTCTTCTTTGCAGTGTGACAGCTATGAGATTCGCCCTGGTAAACACTTGGGAGTGTGCATTTCTGTGGCAAACAACAGACTTTTTGTTGGATCCATTCCAAAGAATAAAACTAAGGAGAACATTCTGGAAGAGTTCAGTAAAGTCACAGGTAAAAAAAAAAATACATTTAGAAGTTGGTTTGTGGGAATCTGTTGCATTATTTATAAATGTAAATGCTCTCCCAAAAGGAGATATATATATATATAATAAACTTAAGAGTTCAAGTTTCCTTTATCTTAGTTGCTTCTTTCTGCTTTAATAGTAGTTGGACTAAATCAGTGTCTAAGTCGTCTCAATGTCATGGAATTTCCTTTTCACTTTGTTTGATCAAATCTTGTTTTTTGCCAGAGCCTTTGCTCTCTAGCCCTCAAGTGAAAGCTTTTTCCTCCAATGACTTTTTAGGATTCGGGAGAAGACAGTTCTCATTTCCGGTTAACCTGACTACATAACTTTATTTAGAGATTCTAATTGAATGCATGCAGTTGATTGGGAAGTATATTTTATACCACAGGTCCACATACTTAAATATATAACTGGGATGCATGCTTGTATTCTTAGCACTTGGAGGTTAGGAGTTTAAAAAAAGTTTAACTCAAGAACAGTGTGGGATACATGAGATTCTATCTCAAAAAGCAAAGCAGAAGATTATATGTATAATGTGAAAGAACTGAATAAGATTATATCTTGAATATTACAAATGACTCAACCTACTTTCCATTCACTTTCACTTTTTATGTGGGTGTTGGGGATTTGAACTTAGATTCTCTTACTTTCACAGCAAGCACTCTTCCCACTGAGCCATTTCCCTACAGCCTTCAAAGGCCTGAAGTTTGCAATGTAGACCAGGCTGGCCTTGAATTTACAGAGATTTAGCTGCCTCCACCTCCAGAGTACTGGAGTTAGAGTGTGCCATCACGCCTGGCCTGCTCACTTTTTATTTTTTTATTTTATTTTTTTAAAAAGGATAGTTTTTTTTTGGTTTGTTTGTTTTGTTTTTAGTAAAGCTTAAGATCTTGGCTCTTACTTTGGTACAAACCCAAAATAGGAACAATTTTTAGACATTGGAGTTCATTGTAATAAGTACTTCAATGTCCCTCACATCACCAAAGGA
Source organism: Mus pahari (assembly GCF_900095145.1). NCBI lineage: Eukaryota > Metazoa > Chordata > Mammalia > Rodentia > Muridae > Mus > Mus pahari. The sequence goes on from NC_034595.1 coordinate 87,279,946, forward strand.
TTTTACCTCCATAGTAGCTAAGCCAAGAGTTGACAAGTCTGCTGTGTCAAGGAATGAATTGTAGGCGCAGTTATTTGGATACAGATTTCCTGCTTATGATCAAAGCTATTTGACTTGAGTGAGCATTTTACTTTTTAAATGTTGAGATTTGATAGGTGAGATGGCTCATCTGGTAGAGGTGTTCTTACTGCAGGCCTCAGGATCTGAATTCAACTCCCAGATTACAAAAATTAGAGAGGGAAGCCACTCATGAGAGTTGTTGTTTGACATGTACAAAAGGATGGTGCCATGGGAGTGTCTGCTAATGTGTACACTCTGTGTGTGTGTGTGAGTATGTGACTGTGAGTGTCTGTCTCCCTTCTCTTTCTCTGCGTTTTCCTTTTTTCATGCACATGAATGAATGAGACAAAGGGAGGGAAAGAAATGGTGAGATTATGATTTGAAAATATTGTTTTAAGATCATGACTACCTCCTATAAAAACCACTATATTTTATGTTTTGTCATCAGTCATACTGTCTTCTCCCTTTACTTGAAGCTATCATTTATTATTCTGGTTTTACCCTTTTTTTAACTTACAGGTTGCCCCATATTAATTCTTCTTCTTCAGTCCTAAGTTAATTTATTCTTTTTTTTTTTTTTTTGGTTTTTCGAGACAGGGTTTCTCTGTGTAACCCTGGCTGTCCTAGAACTCACTTTGTAGACCAGGCTGGCCTCGAACTCAGAAATCCACCTGCCTCCCAAGTGCCTCCCAATTAAAGGTCCCGGCTCAGTTGATTAATTCTTAGTACTCTGATTCATTCATTCATTCATTCATTCATTTTTAGTTTTTCAAGACAAGGTTTCTCTGTAACCCCGGCTATCCTAGAACTTGCTCTGTAGACCAGGCTGGCCTTGAAATCACAGAGATCCACCAGCCTCTGCCTCTCCAGTGCTAGGATTAAAGGTGTGCATCACCACCACCCTTGTACTATAAAATCTATATAGATGACTTATCTAAGACCAAACTTCAGTTCTATACTATGTAGAATAGATTCTGGATCTTTTCTTCAGAAATTCTATTCAATCTGAAACCTTAATTTCCATTACCCATTTTGTCTTGATTAAATTGCTCTACTGACTGTTTATACAGTAATTCTTTTCTGTTTGTGTCCTTCTACTCATCCCTCCCAAGTGCTTTCCAAAAGATTAACATATATCAAGTGTCCAAGTCAAGAAGTATCTTAATACTAAAGTAACTGATAGAAAACTCATGTTTGTTAAAAGCAAATTAAAAGTAGAATTATATGAGATGAACAGTAGAATTCTATGAGCTGTCATCAGGATTAGTAGTAGTAGGTTAGAGGAGAACCATGGACCAGGGTAGATGGTAAAAAGTAAATGTGCTGGATTTGGACAGTTGAGATGATATAAAAGAATTACTATTTTCTGGCTTGAGGATTTAGCTGATAGATGACCTGTTTATTAGATAGGGAAGCCTAGGGAAAATATACTTTGGGTATAGTAGTTCTGTTTTGAACATGTGAAATTTGTTCAAGGCATTTTAAGAATCTCACAGAAATCTAGGCTAGAAAAAGTTTTTATAAGGATATAGAAAGTACGGTGAGCTCACATGATTTAGAAAGGACATGTGGAGGGACAAAGGAAAAGGTCAGAGGATTAGACATGAATGGTTACCGAGTATCCTTGCTCATAGTAAAACTAGCTTTTGGGTTGGATATTAGAAAGGTGGGTTGTTTTGTTTTATTTCTGTTTTGTTTTGTTTTGTTTTGTTTTTGGCCTGTGGCTAGTTGTTGAGCGTTCTTTTGCATTTGTGTAAATAATTTGAATCTTGAGGTCCTGATAATGCCTTTATAGATTATGAGGTCATGTTTTATCATTAATTTCAAAATATCATAGTAGCTGGACCTACATCAAGAACTCTAAAATTAACAGAACACATACTACTGTCCCAAACGCTGCATCGAATAATACTGATGTGATGTTTACTATTGTGAGGCTTCTTCAATAATTTTTTTTTTTTTTGCTCATTGGCAAGTGGATTTAGGTCTGCCTAATCACTAGACGTGTGGTGGATGCTTTTGGCTTATATATCTGGCTGTTGGTTTAACAGAGGGTTTGGTGGACGTTATTCTCTATCATCAACCCGATGACAAAAAGAAGAATCGGGGGTTCTGCTTCCTTGAATATGAGGATCACAAGTCAGCAGCACAAGCCAGACGCCGGCTGATGAGTGGGAAGGTCAAAGTGTGGGGAAATGTAGTCACAGTTGAGTGGGCTGACCCCGTGGAAGAACCGGATCCAGAAGTCATGGCAAAGGTAAATACAAAATGGAGCTGTTCACTAATTGCTTACAAAAGCAAAAAGTAGCTGATGCAGCACTGACCCTGTAGCCTGTCTTAGCTTCTGCTCAATTTCCTCCAGATCAAATGTGTTAAAAGAACTGAAATCTAGTTTCTTCAAATAAGTGTTTCATACACACTGAGTGTTTATTTGATGTTAGGACTATAAGATATAAACAAATATTGGTAATAATAATAAGGTAATAATAATTATTATTGGGGGGATGGTCTCCCTATATAGCTCAGACTCACTGGGGATTTACTGTAGCCCAGGTTGGCTTCCTTTTTTTTTTTTTTTTTGATTTATATATGTAAGTACAGTGTAGCTGTCTTCAGATACTCCAGAAGAGGGAGTCAGATCTTGTTACAGATGGTTGTGAGCTACCATGTGGTTGCTGGGATTTGAACTCAGGACCTCTGGAAGAGCAGTCAGTACTCCACTGAGCCATCTCACCAGTCCCCAGGTTGCCTTCTTAACTTAGAATCCTCTTGTTCCAGACTCTAGACATGAACTAGCTCAAGAGATGACTTTTATTATATGGCTTTGGATTACATTTTATTTGAATTTATAGTTAATTTATTTTAAAGTATCTAGTTTCTTTTAGAGTATTGTCCCTGTGAAAAAAGACAAAAGCTTGTCATGCCTGCTAATATTTGGTAGTGGCAAATAGACTTGACATATCCTCCAGAGGGCAGGTCCTCAGTTTTCTCATTGTTCAGTTCTGAGACTTTTCTTTCAATGGTTCCTGGGACTGAAGGGATTTATCTGCTTGTACGTTTGTGTAGTTCGCTTATGGTCTTTCCTCAGAGAGGCAACTTGATCAGTGCCGGTAAATTAGTGTTTGGATCTTCATGACTGAAAGAGGCAAAATGCTCACTTTAACTAGTTTGGAGGATTCTGGTTTATATTAGTATGGTGTATTAGAATGTTATCTTTGTATGTACAGACATTTTTGGGCTAAGCAGAGATGCTTCATTGAAAAGAATTTGAGAGGCTCTCAGGAGTTGTGCTTTCTTTTTTTCTGTCTCCCATTCCGTAAGTAGATGAGTGTCCAAGGAGGGGAGTCCTAGTTCTTTCTTTCCTTTTTTTCTTTTTAATTGCTTGATTTCAGTCTTCATTGTTTGTTGCAGTACAGTTGTGCTAACTACTGGACCTTGGATGTCATGTGTTTTTATTTGGGCTGGATAAGTCTCTTTAGCTCACTACAGCTTTGAGTACCTGTAAGAGAAAACATAGCCTCTGCTGCTTTTTAAAAATAAAAGTTAAAAATAAAAAATCTAAAAGTTAAAAAGGAGTATTGTATATTGGGAGCAGTAAAATTCCCAGAAATTTCAAGATACAACCAGTAATTTTGCTTTATCAATTACTTTCACTCATTCCTGATAGCCTTTCAAGTGAAAGTTCAAAATAAACCCTACTACCTCTACCTAGTAGTCACATCCCTGGCTATCCTGGAACTTGCTTTGTAGACCAGGCTGGCTTCAAACTCAGAGATCTGCCTGTCTCTGTCTCCTGAGTAATGGGACTAAAGGCGTACACCACCACTCAGGACCTCTGGAAGAGCAGTCAGTGCTCTTAACTGCTGAGTTATCTCTCCAGCCCCTAAATGTTCTTTTTTGAATATTTAAATTATATTCTTGCAGTCCTACACAAGACATGGCAGTGCTTAGAAAGTGCTATACAAATAAGACATAACACTAAGACTGTTGAACATTGTAAGCCTAGTTCCAAGCTTGTTTGTGTCTTGTTTTGGTGCTGTGGGTCAAACTGATAGCCTCATACATGTGAGGAAACATTCCACCACTGAGTTAGTTACACTTCAGTGCAGGATGTTCCTTTTCTGTTCAGAGGTGAATAAACTAGTACAAGCCTGTTTCGTCAAGAGGCTAGGGTTCAGGCTCAGTGTGGGAAGTTGCTCCTCCTCCTTCTTGGTTTTGTATTACAGGGTTTCTCTGTGTAGCCCTAGTTGTACAGGAACTCATTATATAGATCAGACTAGCCTCAAACTCACAAATGCACGTACTTCTCTCAGCATCATGTCCCCCCACTTTGCCCGAAAGAAGTGCTAGGACTAAAGGTGTGTGCTACTATGCCTGGACTCAAATTTTTCTGAATCGTATTAGTAGGTATGTTTTTTTTTTTTCTTGAATAGTTTCTTAATTCATACAATTCCACTTTCTACCCCTGCCATCATGACATATCCTCCAGAGGGCAGGTCCTCAGTTTTCTCAATGTCCAGTTCTGAGACTTTTCTTTCAATGGTTCCTGGGACTGAAGGGATTTATCTGCTTGTACGTTTGTGTAGTTCGCTTATGGTCTTTCCTCAGAGAGGCAACTTGATCAGTGCCGGTAAATTAGTGTTTGGATCTTCATGACTGAAAGAGGCAAAATGCTCACTTTGACTAGTTTGGAGGATTCTGGTTTATATTAGTATGGTGTATTAGAATGTTATCTTTGTATGTACAGACATTTTTGGGCTAAGCAGAGATGCTTCTCATCCATACTTTATTTATAATTGTGAATTTAAAATTTTTAATTTTGCCGGGCAGTGGTGACTCACGCCTTTAATCCCAGCACTTGGGAGGCAGAGGCAGGCGGATTTCTGAATTCGAGGCCAGCCTGGTCTACAGAGTGAGTTCCAGGTCAGCCAGGGCTAGACAGAGAAACCCTGTCTCGAAAAACCAAAAAAAAAGAAAAAAAATTTTAATATTTTGAGATTATATCATTTCCTCTTCTCTCACACCAAATACTTTATAAACAGATCACCCTTATTTTCCTTTCCCATACAGCCCCACATTACTTTTTTATACTTTCAGTCTGTTTAGAGTTTATCTTGGTATATATTGTAGAAAATGGACCAACTTTCTTTATTTCTCCATTAATGTCACTCTTAGTAAGATTTAATTAAGCATTGTAGTTTGTTTGTCTTTCTTCCCAGCCCAAGTAAGTCTTTTCTTGTATAGTTTTTACATGACTATCCACAGTTTTAGGAGTGAAAATAGATAAACTTGTTTTGGAGGGTACTTTGGAGCCACGATAAATTTGTGAATTAACAGTAATAATTATATGTTGTTGCCTACCCCATAGGTTCTGTTCCGTGGTAACTGTTCTTTTGTAACACAAGGCAAGAGCCAATAGTTGATAAAACTTGGTTATTTTTTTTTTTTAAAAGCCATAGAAAAGTGGTAGCTAATGAGAGAATCATTTCTTCATGTTTCTCAGACTTCCTATGACTACCCTTTTAGACTTGCTGGTTTAAGAGTGCCAATTTTGTGTTTTTGCTCTTAGGTAAAAGTTTTATTTGTGAGAAACTTGGCAACTACGGTGACAGAAGAAATATTAGAAAAGTCATTTTCTGAGTTTGGAAAACTGGAGAGAGTGAAGAAGTTGAAAGATTATGCATTCGTTCATTTTGAAGACAGAGGAGCTGCTGTTAAGGTAGGAACTGTGGATTTTTTTCTTTGCTATTTGCTTTCAAACTTGGTAGACAAATAAAGTAACTATTTAATATTTTAAAATTATGAGTATATGTGTATATCTGTGTGAGGCTATGGGCACATGTGAGTGTACAGGTGCCCAGTGGAGTTCAGAAGAGGGCACTGGATTCTCTAGAGCTGCAGTTAAAGGTGCGAGAACCAAACTCACTTCCTCTGGAAGAACATCTTACTCTCCTAACGTGAGCCACTGCTCTCGCCCCATAAAGTAACATTGAAACAGAAATAAAGTTGGTGTTTAGGAGTGTGTATGTGAATGATTCTGATGTGAATGTATATGTTGCTGCAGTCTGAACCTAGGACCTGCTATATATGAAGCAAGTGTTCTTAAATAAGTGTAACATTCTATGCAATATCAGTCAAGTCTACATAGCCCTGGCTCTCATGGAATTCACCATGTAGACCAGGCCAGCCTTGAACTCACAGTGGTCCACCTGCCTCTTTACTCCCAAGTGCTGGAATTAAAGGTGTATACCACAACCCCGGCTCTTAATGGGCAGAACTTTTAATTTCTTCTTATTCTTTTCTCCTTCCTTAACTGAAAAATTAAGACTTCTTTTGTAGTCTTTAAATAATCAGGAAAATGGAATACTAAGGGATTCAAACATTGTTCTTTTCTCACATTCTCTATTGATGGTTGTCTTAGCTAGGGTTTCTATTGCTTTGATAAAATTCCATGACCAAAAGCAACTTGGGGAGGAAAGGGTTTATTTGATCTTAAAACTTGTAGTTTACCATCCAAGGAAGTCCGGGCAGGAACTCAAATAGAAGAATGCTGCTTATTTTGGCTTGCTCCTCTTGGCTTGCTCAGCCTGTTTATAGCACCCAGGCCACCAGCCCAGGAGTAACACCTCCCACAAGGAGTTGGCCACGCCCACAGGTTAATCTGATGAAATTGAAGCTCCTCCAGGAGACTCTAGCATGTGCTGACATAGACCAGTACAGTGATATACTACTAACTTTTGATTTGAGCATGCATTTCCCTGACTAGGTTGATGCTTTAAAGTAGAACTTAAAGAACTGGCTGGTACAGGGTTTTGTTTGCTTGCTTGTTTTTGTAGTACTGATAATCAAAACCTAGTACTGCAAAGCAAACATATTAGACATTAGCTCTGTTTCTTGAGTTCTAGTATAGAGTTAATTACTTTGCTTTCTGCTGGTATGCTGTGGGAAATATTTTTTAAAAAAACAAATGGCAAGTTCCCGGGCTAGGCAGGCCACATGTCTCCAGCAGGATGTTCTCATCTCAGCAGATTCTCTGGCCCATGGCTCCCAAGATTTCTCCACTTGACTTGCTAATTTCCCTTGGTGGGCTGCTGCATGCCAGCCCCATGCAATGACTGCCCACCTCGTAGATATCACAAAACCCAGTAAAACCTGGTAAAATCAAAACTCTTGAAGCTTATAATTAACCAGTCAGATTTATATATCAATAAATTCTCAATTCACAAGATGCCCACAAAATAATTTCAGAGCCAATTGATAATGATACAAGCTGCCCACCTATATTAGACAAGATACCCCAATTATTCTATCCCTGTATGATATTATATCTATCTGTGGCTATTTAAAGCCATGCTGAATCTGAATCATCCTGCTCATCTTCCATATTGCTTCCTCCCCTCTGCTGTCTCCTCTGGCTCCTCCTCTGCACCTCTTAGCTCTGCCACCGTTTTCTCTGTCCAGTTACAGGCCTCCTGCTGCACTAATATTTATTTAAATTAATTGGACAGGGAAAATCCTGCCACACTGGTGTCTGTTGAAGTGCTGATTATAAAATTTATAGCTTAGGCCCAGCAGTGGTGTGCACCTTTAATCCCAGCAGTTGGGAGGCAGAGGTAGGTGGATCTCTCAGTTTCTAGCCAGCCCAGTGTATAGAATTCCAATTCAGCCTGAGAAAAATCTGTCTTTAAACAAAACACTAGTTTTTGCTTTCTTGGTGGTTTATTGGCATTTTCTTTGCTCTGCTTTTAGTTTGGGTACAATAAGTCCTATGCTAGATATGATCAGAACTTAGTGTCCTGTAGAGTTTCACAGATAGCGATATTCAACTCATCTGTGCATTTCACAGTCTTAAAACATCTGTGTAAACCTTAGATAATGAGTATCACATCTTTATTGATATCTGAAAAATTAGTTTTTATATGATTTTTATTGCTGCTGGCATTTTCCCCAGGTGTGGATTGTTTCCAGGATTAATTATTTGGAAAAAAGAGTTTGGCTAAATGAAACTTTGGAAAAAGAAAAACTTTCAATTTACATATTTATTTTATATGTATGGGTGTTTTGCTTGTGTGCATATGTACCATGTGTGTGCCTGGTGCCCTCATGAGGTCAGAAGATAGCATCAGATCCTTGGTCATTGGCGGGAGGGATGGTGAGGAACCTCTGTGTGAGCTCTTTCTGGCTAGGCAGCTCTCTAAGTTAAAATAATTATCAAATGCTTACTAAGATACCATATGTTTATACTTTTTCAAGATTTTTTTTTTTAATTATATGTATAGGTGTTTTACTTGCATGTCTGTCTGTCTGCGTTATGTACATGCATGGTGCCCATGGAGACTAGAAGACGGTGTCACATTCTTGGAACTGGGTAGTATAGATGGCCATATGGGTGCTGGGAATTGAGCCTGGAGTTCTCTGGAGAGCAGCATATTAACTGTTGAGCTAGCTCTCTACTTCTCCATTTATACTAAGTTTTAAAATGCTGTTTCTTATACAATAAACTTACTTTTGTAATTTAGGCTATGGATGAAATGAATGGAAAAGAAATAGAAGGGGAAGAAATTGAAATTGTCTTAGCTAAGCCACCAGACAAGAAAAGGAAAGAGCGCCAAGCTGCTAGACAGGCCTCCAGAAGCACTGCGTGAGTTTATATTTTATTATTGGAATAAAGAATACCTTGGTAACACATCAGATTAACCTTAAAGTAAACTGACTTGTTTCTTTTCTTCCTCCATTTGCTAGGTATGAAGATTATTATTATCACCCTCCTCCCCGAATGCCACCTCCAATGAGAGGTCGAGGTCGTGGTGGGAGAGGTGGATATGGCTACCCTCCAGATTATTATGGCTATGAAGACTACTATGACGATTACTATGGTTATGATTATCACGACTATCGTGGAGGCTATGAAGATCCCTACTACGGCTATGATGATGGCTATGCAGTAAGAGGAAGAGGAGGAGGAAGGGGGGGGCGAGGTGCTCCACCACCACCAAGGGGGCGGGGAGCACCACCTCCAAGAGGTAGAGCTGGCTATTCACAGAGGGGGGCACCTTTGGGACCACCAAGAGGCTCAAGGGGTGGCAGAGGGGGTCCTGCACAACAGCAGAGAGGCCGTGGTTCTCGTGGCGCTCGGGGCAATCGAGGGGGCAATGTAGGAGGCAAGAGAAAGGCAGATGGGTACAACCAACCTGATTCCAAACGTCGTCAGACCAACAACCAACAGAACTGGGGTTCCCAACCCATCGCTCAGCAGCCGCTTCAGCAAGGTGGTGACTATTCTGGTAACTATGGTTACAATAATGACAACCAAGAATTTTATCAGGATACTTATGGGCAACAGTGGAAATAGACAAGTGAGGGCTTGAAAACGATTCTGTCAAGATCCAATTGGCTCTAGATCTACATTCTTCAAACAAAATTGGCGTAACTGTTTCATCTTTAAGTAGCAGTTTGCTGCCATTTGTATTCAGCTGAAGAAGTCACTATTGTGTATATACTCAAGGCTTCTTATTTTTCTTCTTTTCTAAATGCTCTTGGACATTATTGGGCTTGCAGAGTTCCCTTATTCTGGGGTTACAATGCTTTTATCGTTCCAAGCTTCATCTTAGCTTCAGAACAAACTGTTAAATCATGATTTTGCAGAACCTTTGGTTTGGACAGTTCTTTTTTTTGGATTTGGAATAGACTACATAGGAGTATGAAGTATGCTGTAAATAAAAGTGCAAGCCAGTGCTTTGTCTTAGTAGGTTTAAGAAATTAAAGCAAACAGACTTAAGTTTCCTTGTATTGAAGATAACCTATGACTGTATGTTTTGCATTCCTAGAAGCAGGTTAACTGTGTTTTTAAATTGTTATAACCACACCTTTTTGAAATCTGCCCTACGAAATTTGTTTGGCTTAAACGTCAAAGCCGTGACAATTTGTTCTTTGATGTGATTGTATTTCCAATTTCTTGTTCATGTAAGATTTCAATAAAACTCAAAAATCTATTCAAAACATCACCTATTTCAAATTCAATTGTGTCCTAAAACATTACTTTATTCGTAATCCTTGAAGGAATACTGTTTTCAAAGTAGAACTGCCTATGTGAGTGATCAAATTCATGAAAAATTTCTCGTCTATTCCATCATGTATTGTGGATATTAGATTTGAGGATTATTCTAAATTCACATATTCCAAATACCATTTCATTGATTGGTGTTCTTTCATGATCTCTTCTAATTTTGAAATTTTATCCTTAAAAGAAAACAAACAGACTCCAATGTTTTTGAACAGGTATTGGATAATTTTTATTAAAGCAAAATGGAGCTTGGGAAGCACACTACAGTTTGTTTTGACCCACATTCTTTCAAATCAAGGATAATTTGTGACTGAAGACCTTATTTGCTGGATAAATAATTACACATACAGAGAAAACTTAGTATTGTGTTGCCATTTGCACTGTGAACTAAAGTCATTTTTAGTGTTCATGATCAGCACCCCTATTCTACTGGTTTAGGACTGTGATTCCCATTGCTGTGTAAACTTGTTTTGGGAAGCAGTCAGTCATGCTTTAGAAGAGACTTAAATATCAAGTGGTTATGTCTCTGGCTTTCTGATAATACCTTTAAATTTTTTACCATGTCTATTGACTTAAATTTTGTTCCAATTTATTCTAATGACTTTGCTAAATGAAAAGAGCAGAAGAATGTAAACTTTGGTTTTGAATTTTTTCCCCCCATTTGGTGCTGGGAATTGAACCCAGGGCCTGCACACATGCTACCATTGAGTTATATCACCAACCCCTCTAAAATGTTTTACATTATAAAACATAAGCCACTGGGGGATAATTAAAATGGACTCCCTTGTTTTACGCTCTGTTCCTGTTTGGTGTCTTTTGTGATCACAGTTTCAGGTTTCAGAATCATAAGCCATTCACTTCTTGTCCGCACAGTCAATCACGTTTCCAGTTTCATGACTTCATTTTGAGCTTTAACATTTGCTGATGAAAGCCAAATACCACATTTTTTTTCAAAGTTAATTCATACAGTATAGTAGTTTAACAGGCTTTATTAAGTTTTATTCTATAGAAGTTGATAAGGGAATCATGTGGCCTGTTGTAGTTATGTTAGCATGGATGTTAGTAAGGTTTAGATTATAGTTTATTTTAAGTTTTTTTAATGCCCATGTATAAAAATAGAGCAGATAGATACTCTTTAACTGCTGCTTTTAAACTTAATAATTTGAGTGTAAATTAGACTTAAAGCATTAATTTTTTCTTGGAAAGAAAACATACCTAACAGTTTTATTTTTTCTGTCCAAATACATGTTATGGGCTAGCAAGAATTCCCAGCAAGTGCTGCCAAACCTGACTGAGCGTGATCCCCAGACCTACATGATGGAAGGAGTCACACTTGTGTTGTAGCACACTTATGGAAATCAGAGGATATGTTTCACACATACATAAATAATCGATTAAAAACATGTAATTATATATTAGTCATAAAATTATGAAAGGAAATAGAAATGATTCTGAAAACGCAATTTATTGTGCTTCTGCCAATAACCCTAAAATACAAACTAGTAAAACTTCAAGTTCCATTTCAAAATCCTTTAATTGTATAGTCTATTTCAAGTTTTAAGTGGGCACTTCCTATTCTGTTCCTCTCACTAACTAAAAATATATCTGCAGAGATTTCCTTTAATCTTTGCTTTATAAGTTTTTACTTAGTTAAAAGTCAGTGGCCCTTTAGAGCTAAAATTTCCCTTTAGAGCTTTCCATTTTGGATGTCATGTGAGTCATTGCTTGTAGTATTGAGAAAAAGATTACCCCGGTGCTCAGCTTCTCATAGACAGTGAATGAATGTCAGTCCAGGAGAGGTAAAGTCGCACTAGGGAGGCTTTGGTTTTTTTTAAGTGACTAAGCACAGATTAGGAGTTCTGAGGCACTTGACTTCCTGTTCTACCTTTCCATCTTTTTTTCTCCCCACCTAATCTAGTTAATGAGACTTTATTTATGAACCTGTCAGATTAAATGAGTATTGGGAAGTAATACCTATATTGAGGTCGACCTCTTTGTAGGTATCCTCCTGACAGTAACAAGAATATTCCTTCCCCATAATGGAATGCAAATTTTTATTTGATCACTCATTTATAGCAGTTGTTTAAATGTGTATATTTATATGAAGGTGTTCTAATTAAAAACAAAAAAGTTCTAATAAGTTGCCAGATTCCTAATTAAATTTGAGTTTTACCTGATCAAAAGATAAGGAAAATGAGTTTTGGTTTTAAAAGTTCCTTTAAAAAAAAGTAGAGCAGAATTGTTTTTCATTTTTCTTAGTTCCTGGGATTATTCTGCAGAAGAAAGCCCAGTGCTTTCTCCTAGTTAGAGATAATTTTTCTCATTGACTTTGGTATAGGATGTGAACCCTCTTACATAAATTGTGTATAGAGAAAGGACATAAAATTCCACTCCTATCATAAAGCCTTATAAAATTATTCTTGAAACTCATTACATCATTTGCCTCCTGCTCATTTAAATATAATCATACCTATGTTTTATTAATTGTGTATTATTTGTAAAACCAATCCCTTCCAGTAAATACTTGCTATAAGGCTAGTCCTTGTTTGCTATAATGATTTGTAAATTTGCTAAAAGCTTGCCTTTCAAAGACAGTCTTACTGTCCCGAGCTGTTCTTGTCGGTTGTGCTTGCCCTTCCCGCTGTTCTGTTCTGATGATTCGGAATTTCCTCAGTAAGCAGTGAGGAGAGAGCCTTATAGAAAGACTGCACTGGACACAGAAATGGGTTGGTTTTCTCTGAAATGGAGCTTCTGTTAACTTAGGGTCGAGTCCTGGTAGAGCCAGTGGATTCCATGACTAACTGCAAAGTCCAGAATAACAGATCCTCGAACCAAACGTGTTTCCTTCTGCATTACAAGTTTGTAGATCAGGTCTTACTTTTGAAACCCAAACACGAAGCTTTAAAAATATTAACTCACTTAATATATTGGTCAATAATTTAATATTAATATTTAAAGTAGTTACTGGTACTATTTCTAGAAATATTTTTCTTTTTAAAATACATGTTTATATGTGTGTGTGTATATACATATATATATATAATATATTCATTCCTGTTGTTATGACTGAGGTTACCAGAAGCTCTGGTTTTGCTTTGGTTTTGCTTTTTTATCATTTTCAGACGTTGTCCAGAAATCTGCAAGTGTTCTTTTCCTGTTTTAACTCCTTCCTTTTATCACCTGACTATCAGGGAAGCGAGGTTGAGGCTGCCCTGCCCTGACATGTCATGATGTCGACTTGCTAGGTGGGGTTCGCTGGGGACCATAACCAGTGGAATTGTTGGTAAGAACTTTTATTTTCTATTTCTTTTTCTTTCTGTTTTTCTGTTTTTGTTTTTGTTTTTGTTTTTAATTTATTTACAAATGGGACATTAGTTGTGGGAAAATGTTGCCCATATCTTGTAAGCAGGAAATTATGTTGGCTTTAAGGAAAAATAAGTGTTTAAGTAGAATTTGTATTCTCAATAGGAACATATAATAAATACTTAACTCATTTTCAAATTAGCAGATCAGCTGGATATTAAGATATGAAATTTTCCAGTTACAGTTTATCAAGCCAGATACATTACAGTTTAGAATATCTATTGAAGCAATAATGATATTTTACTGTGATTTTAGTCTCTCTGGTATCATCTATGACATTTTTATGGGATATTAGTGTATTAAGTATTTTAAGAGATTTATTGTACACTAATGTTTAATGAAAATGAGAAGGTATTGCCTAGACTGGAGGGTTTAAATAGTATATATATTTTTTAATTTTATAAAATTTTAATATTGCAAAATTAAACTCAAGAATCTTGGCAGCTTAATAAAATAGCAGTATTGATTTTAAAGATAAGTTTATATAGTAACTTAGGATCCAGAGGAAGTTTACGTGGCTGAAGTCTTGAGACCTAGAGCATGAGTAGAAACATAAAGGTGGGGCTGAGGATGTGGGCTAGTGAAAGCTCATATTTAACAATGTTTGAGGCACTAAGTTCAGTCCTCAGCACCCCTTACTAGGTAAAAACAAGCAAGCCTTATAAACCTGTCGTTGACACAATTAGTAAATACTGCTAGAGTCAACAGTCTAGATTACTAGACATTAAAACTGTGAACTGCCTGAGGTGGTGCTTACCTGTAATCCCAGCACTGGGGAGTATGAGGAAGGAGGAGTATGAGCCGGGGTCACAATGGAAACTTGCCTCAAAAAAACCAAGGCTCAGAATGTAGTTCAGTGATAGAGTACTTGCCTGACATATGTAAGGCTCTAGGATCAATCCCTAGTGGCACAAAAAAATTTAAATAACTAAAAACAAAAATCCTCCCAGCTTATACTCAGGGCATATCATGATGATTAAGTATAAATTATAGGCAAAAATAATTATAATTTGTAACACCGAATAAAAGTAATTGGGGGTGTTGATGTGTGAAGAACTGCCTCAGTATTCTGTGGACCTTTGTCTTCTGGTGGCAGTGTCAGCGTAGAGCCTGGTAGGTATTACACGTGTGCTTGTCAGCATTGGGACTGTAAGTGTTTAGCTCTTGGTATCACAGTGAAATCATACAGAATAACTAGCAGTTTCAGGGTTGAGTTAAAGTTTTGTTCCTTTGTCCACATTTTATTATGTATGCATCAGTGCTAGAAAAAAGTGAGGTGTAGAACTTGGTTGCTTGCACTAAACAGCGTGCTTCTTAGGAATAAAGTTAATGGCGTTAGGGACACTCAATTTTGATGAGTTTGTGTAAATTAAGAGAAATAACAGTACAATTTATTAACCATATGCATTTGCAACAAAATACACTTGATGGGACCAGAAAGGAAATGGGCACTTAAATTGCTCCAATAAGGGGCTTCCAGTCCATGTAGCAGCTATGTCAGGATCTCAGAACATTACCTAGTGTGATTTTTCACAGGTAAAGATTCAGCTAAAGAGACTCTTCTGGCCTGCTAAAGAAAATAGGTAGAATTGTACTTTAAAGAGTCACTGCGGTATTTAGAGTTATGCTCTCTGGCTATTTCTGGAATTGGACTGAAAATGCCTACAAAACAGTAAAAAAACTTTCTGGTGTACATACAGTACAGTAACACGAGATATATCCAAATTGGGACAGTTACATGACATGTCCATTTAACCATTTCAAGAAAAACCTGCTTTTGGTACAGTGTTCATGTACCATACCTGTATTGGAATATTTGTACGATGTTAATATTTTTAATAAAATTTAACATGTTCAAAATGTTGTGTTGGTGATTTGGGGTGGGGTGTGATTAATTCAGTTGTGCAAAACATAGTCTCCAGCTGTGTAATTTAGATTTTTACACTCAAAATTCCTCCCAAATTCAGTACTAACCTATTTGAAAGAAGCTAGTTAAGGAGTAGCAAAGTACTTTACTTCTATTGAATTCCTGTGTGGGGTTCTTCCCCGGGGGATACTTGAGTACCTTTGATAAGACCTGGGCTCAGAGGTATCAGGCAGAAATGTTGACTCTGGCATTTTAGGCTCCAATAAAGTTTTCCTGAGGAAAATTTAACAACATTGGAAGTGATCTAGAGAAACTGTGAAGGGGCAAATGGAAGCACCTGTGTGATGTTGGCAGTAGGCTTTTTATTGCCTTGAACAATAGCGTGGTACCACAAAGAGAGGTGGTATTTGATGAAAGCTGTGTTGGAGGGTTTGGGTCTGTGGTTGAGAAATACTGCCAGTGAACAGGAAGTTCCATGAAGAGTTCTCTGCCTTCGTGTAAGTTTAGTGTCTTTAATATAGCTCCATTCTCTTGCAGGTTGGCTTGATGTGACGGTTCTCTTCTGTTATTTTCCTCAAGGGCATACTTAGATCCTCACCAGTGATAAAGGTGGAAGGAAGCTCTGCCGCTCACAGTGGAGATTTACTTAAAGTCATACACTTACTCATGCATCTCTGTACTGTGCTACTAATACCAAAGACAAAAGGGCTTAGGGGACGGTCATAGGGGTCGGATGACCAAAACAAGTTAAGGTGAATAAGCAGCAAGGTGTCTAGATACATTCCGACTTGTCTTATGAACGAGGCTTGCTGGTAAACTTAGGAGGTGAGAGTGGTGGGCCTTCCCTTATTAGGTCAGGTCACTGGTTTTCAGTTTACTGTTCTGGTTTTTTTCCCGTTGTTCCCAGGTCAAAAGATCATTCAGTGAAACAGGAAGGGTTGTTCTCAAAGCAGCAGTGTCTA
The DNA here is from genome assembly GCF_900095145.1 of Mus pahari. NCBI lineage: Eukaryota > Metazoa > Chordata > Mammalia > Rodentia > Muridae > Mus > Mus pahari. Next base: position 87,296,261 of record NC_034595.1, read on the forward strand.
AAGCTCTCTGAGAGACTCATAGCCAGGGTAGGGCAGAGGCTGGGGAGGTGCGGTATAAATGCTGATCAGGCCCCACCCTGCTTAGCTCCAAGATCAGATGTGGGCCACATTTAGTCTGGGATGTCTCTAGGCTATCTTTACTGTTGTCTCAACCCTGAATTCATTTACTTCATTTAAAGAAATTAGTTTAATGAATATTTTCCAGGGTAGTTGTGTCTATATCCTTGAAGATATAGCTTTTCTAGAAATTTTAGAAAAATTAGGACCATGAACAGGTATTTGCTTCAAGAAACCTTGTTCTTTCAGTTATTTGTGACTCCCAGATAATGACCTCCCCTTTTCTTTACAAAGAGTCTTCTGATGTAGCCCATGTTTGCTGCCTCCCAAGTGCTGGGACTAAAAGCTTGTGCCACCATGCTCATGGGGACCATTGGGGTCTGGGTGTTAGTAGAGCAGAAGTCTGTGAAAATAGTTTATTAGCACTTACTCCTGTGCTCAGAGCCTAGTGTTTAGTTTCCCAACCTGATGCTAATAAGTTAATTCATAAGATTGTACAGGTAGACTCATGGCTGAGGCTAGCTTGAGCAAAGTAGTCAGTTTATATAAATTATTTAAACTATGCAGCAGCATCCTTCAAAAATTATATAGAAGTTCATCAGCCTAAAACGCTGTGGATGTGAGAGCTGCAGCACCGGGTGAGAAAGTCAGCCTGTAGTTGTCAGCTGTGCAGAGAGGAAAGCATTTCCTTGAACAGAAAGGAGCTGCATTATTTCAGGTCTCATATTCCACTGAGGCCTTGGTCACTGCCATGTGTTCTTGGGAGGTTAATTTTATGCTCCAGCTAAGAATCCTTTAAGTCTTACTTTTGGTTCCCTGGATTTTGAAACAGATTAAATAAAAAATAATATACTTTAAAAGCTATTCTTAGTGTTTAAAATTTCAGACTTTAGAGGGAAGTGTGCTCTATATTGATCAAAATGTTACCAAACAAATCCTGTTATTGAACCTGATAAGTATAATGGGATTTATTCGTTTAGCTATTGTTAGAATACCTCAGTTGGTTTGGTCAGAACTTAAATGTCTTTCCAGCAAATCATGGTTGAAGTAAGCCAGGCGGTGGTGGTGGATCTCAGCACTGAGGAGGCAGAGGCAGGTGGATCTCTGACATGGAGGCCAGTCTTTTCTACAGAGTGAGTTTTAGGACAGTCAGGACTATACAGAGAAACCCTGTCTCAAAAAACAAATAACATCAAAAACAAAAGAAAAACCCCTCAGATTTTGGTTACATTGTGTGTGTGTGTAGTTTTAATGTGCCTTCTGTTAGCCAGTAAAGTCCTGTTGGAACAGTGTTTTAGAGGCAGCGGCAGAAGGATCAAAGTCTGAGGCTATACAGGGAGACTGTCCTTCAAATATAAACAATAGTAAATATTGTTGCTGAAACTCATTCTTATGTTGTGGAGAGTAATGTAGCTATGTTCGTTCATTCATTGTAACAATTTCTATTTGACTTCTCTAAATGAAAAAAAAAAATGCCGAATGAGACCTTTTTTCTTTTTAAATGTTGAAATGACAGCTCTGCTATCCCCAGCTCCTTGAGGGGTTACCATTTGGAAGCCAGTTCTCACAGTACATAAAGGCAATTTCCTAAAGTCCTTGGAAGGGATGCTGGGGATTGATGAGATGTTTGCAGATGTTCAGGTCACAGTTATTACTTAACAGTACTCCACAAGCTGACAAGGATAGAAGCCCTCAGAGATGTTCAGATTCCCTCTTGTCTCTGAGTTCATTTCCCAGGCTAATGCTGGCCTTGTAGTTGATTCTCTTGTGTCGATCTGACTGGTAGGGCTTTGTTAAAAGTTTAGGTGTCTGATTGATCAGCACCAAGCTTCTAGGTGATGCCAAGGTCATGATTTTCTCACATTTCTGGGGCTCAACAAAAGAAGACCTTAGTAGAAAGCTAAATAGAAAAGCTAAAAGCTTTTTGTTACTGGTTGGTTGGTTTGTTCTTTAAGCTTCTTCTTGCCTGTCCTGTAATTCTCTGAACTCAGAGATTAGCATGCCTCTGCCTCCAGAGTGCTGGGACAAAAGGTGTATACTACCACACCAGGCAGCAGCGGTGGCGGCTGCTACTACTAGTACTTCTCCTTCTGCTGCTGCTGCTGCTGCTGCTGCTGCTACTACTACTACTACTACTTCTCCTCCTCCTCCTCCTCCCTTAATCATCATCATCATTATTGAAATACTCTTATTGTATATATAGTCTTGGGTGCCCTGAACTCATGTGCACATGCTGGCTTCAAAGTCACAAATATCAGACTGACTTCTGAGTGCTGGGATTAATGGCATTTACTACCACACCTGGCAATAACAAATCTTACACTGATTTGCCTAGATCTAGATTTGAGATTTTAAACTATGGTAAAGGTTGAGGACTTGGTTACACAGGCCCTGGTTTACCACCTAGCAACACAAAACACTGTGGTAAGAGACTGCAAATGTCATTAGTGCTTGGAGTCCCACGGAAATGGTAAGAAAATGAAGTGGATCAAGAATTTAAGAGGGTGTTAGAAAATCAAGCCGTGAAGACCAGGTCACTTTATGCTAGCTTAGGAGGGGAGGTCAGAAAACAGCTTCAGGAGTTACTGAAGATAAAAACACACTTGAGACTCAGAAAGGGAATGGTGACTGATAACAATATCGGTTCATTTGGTTTGAGATTTGCCTTTGACCCTAAAGTGACAGGGTAAAGCTGAAGTGACAGGGTAGGTTTTATATAGAAGCACTCAGAGATGACAGGTAAGTAAGTAAATAGTATTTGTAGCTAGTTCAACTAACGCTTGTTAGGGAGTGACAAGGCTGGGATGTGAGCCTTGCCTCCCAGAAGAATACCTGCACTTTTATTTTGAAGTAGATGTACCCAAGGCTGACTTTGAGCACTGATCATCCTGCCTCTGATTATTACAGGCACATGCCACACTATAGATGGTTTGTACAGCTTAAACATGAGGTTGGAAATAGACATAAAATGAAGTAAATGATGAATTTTATATTGTGTTGCACCCTAATTTGAATTTAAAGGAGGCTGTAGGTAGGGTTAAATGATAGAATATCATGTACAACTCTTTGGGTTTATCCCAGCACCAAAAAAAAAAAAAAAAAGAAAAAAAAAGAAAAGAAAAAAGAAAAAGAAAAGAAAAGGTAAAGTTCAGTTCTGTTCAAGGCTTAAGGATTGTTAAAGTCTTTTTTCCTCTTGTTTTATGTTGATAGTTGCATTTTCTTCTATATTTAATTTTAAAAGTTTAGATCAAAGTATCTCATTTTGGTCTGTGAGAAACTGTTTGGGGCTGGAAATGTAGCTCCGTGGTAGAGAGCTTATCTAAGGTACACAAGCTTGGGCTGGAATAAGAAACCCAAGGAAAAGCAGCAAAATTAAAAGGAAGCTATTTTTAATCTAGGCAGGCTTATATTTGATTTGATAAAGAAAGCTTTTTTCGAAACCTTGTGTGTATAGATGTTTTGTATGTATGTGTGATTGAGTGCCTGAGATGTTTGTAAGCCACCTTGTTAGTGGCTGGGAATCAAACTCTGGTCCTTTGGAAGAGCGACCAGTGCTCTTAACTGCTGAGCCACCTCTCTATCCTGGAAAGTTCCTCTTTTAAGTGACTTTAAACATTTAAAATGTCCTTTGTACTTTACTTTTAAAAATCTGAATTTGTTTATTCCTGAATTCTATCTAGTAAGTGCTAAATAAGACTTTTGCTTTGTTTTGTTTTGTTCGAGACGGGTTTCTCTGTGTAGCCCTGGCTGTCCTGGAACTCACTTTGTAGACCAGGCTGGCCTTGAACTCAGAAATCCGCCTGCCTCTGCCTCCCGAATGCTGGGATTAAAGGCATGTGCCACCACTGCCCAGCTCTAAGACTTTTAAAGTACTTGTTTATTCAGTTGTCCTACTGTCTTCAAGTTCAGTCTTTTCTGCATTTTCAAGGATGTGATGAAAAGCTGGCTGAAGGGCTTTGTGTATCACCCTTCCCTGTGTATGTGTGATGTAAAAACACTAAGCTGAGCCTGCCTGGGCCCACTTCTAGTCTCAGCACCAGGGAGGCAGAGGCAGAGCAAAAGGGTCACTACAAGTTCAAGGCCACCTTGGTCTACACAGTGAGTTCCAGGCCAACCAGGAGTACATAGAGATGTTATCTCAAGGAAACAAAACAATAATAAAATAGAATTAAATAAAAGCCAAAAAAGTTGAGCCCCGAATTAGTATGAAAGTACCTATTTATACATTCTTTAAAACATTCTAAGCCAGGCATGCTACAGATGCCTATAATCCAACACTCAGTTGAGGCCAGCTTCATACACAGTTGAAGGCTGGCTGATTTACACAGTAAGACTAAGGAAAAACTTTTCAGCCAGGGTTGGTGGTATGTACCTTCAGTCCCAGCATTCATTTGGAGGACAGCCAGGGAGAAACGCTGTGGGGGTTGTGGGGGAGAAAGGAAAACTATTTTCTCTAATGTAGAAAGAATGGTAAGTGAAAAACTTAAAAGCAATGGCTTTAGCTTATTCAGGGTATTTTTGTTTTTGCTATTCTATTTCATGAATATCTGAGTTAAACAGAAAATGATAGCAGAAGTGGCTGGGGTCCTAGCTTAGTTGTCAGCAGGACTGTTCACCCAGCTAGCTGCCACCTTAGCCAGCACCGTAACATGGAGACATTAAGCAGGAGCTGAAACCTTGTATTTGACATGCTTGCACTGTCAGGTTACCTTGAGTTTCTCTGTGTCTGTGACTCCCCCTGTGTCTGTCTGTCCGTCCGTGCCCCTCTCTCTCTCTCTCTCTCTCTCTCTCTCTCTCTCTCTCTCTCTCTCTC
>NC_034595.1:87301910-87318577 GCF_900095145.1 Mus pahari
TTCTTCTTCTTCTTCTTCTTCTTCTTCTTCTTCTTCTTCTCTCTCTCTCTCTCTCTCTCTCTCTCTCTCTCTCTCTCTCTGTGTGTGTGTGTGTACAGCTAATTTACTACTGGTAATTTTTTAAAGTAAAGCTAAACATGGTGATACAAATCTTAGTATTACCACACAAGAGGATAAAACAAGAGGGTTACAGATTCTAAGCCAGCCTTGGGTTTTATGGTGATACCATGGTGGGTCATACCTTTAATCTCAGCATTTGGTAGGCAGAAGCAGGTGGACTTCCCAGAATTCAAGGCCAGCTTGGTTTATATAGTGAGTTATAGACCAGCCAGGGCTACAAAGTAAGACCCTGTCTAAAAACAAAGATACTTTGGTATGAAGTTATATACTACCTATAAGGTCTCAGGCTACAATCTTTAGTTTGAGGCTAGCCTGAACTACATCATGATATCTTGTTTTAAAACACCAAGATTTAATAGCACCTGTTAACTAGTTAAATGCTCTGGGTTCAATGGCAGTATCCTTTTTTGTAGTCTTACCTTTGCCCAGGACACTGCAGCAGCTCCAGTCCCTTGCTCCTACATCTCTATCCATGGGGAAGATGGAATTGCTCTTTTGGAAGACAACCTCACTTTGACAAGTCTATTCCTGACAGTGATTTCTCAGAGTCCAAAAGAATAAAGGGAAGAGGTTGGTAGTCAGATAAGCTTTGGGTGACACTTGGGTGAAAAATAATAGCTCTTTTGACTACAGACCTACCTCTCATTTCAACCCCGACCCCTGCCTTAATACCCATGAGCTTAGCAGAGTTTTAAAAAAAGGGATAAGAATGTTTATGTTAGAAGAAGTGTAGATTAGACTTTTTTCTCTCTCCCAGATAACGAAGGGTAGGTAGAGGTAGCTCTTGCCTAGAAGGCTTGAAGGTTGCAGGGGATGAAGTAGCAGCCTGCCTTAGGGAAGTGGAATATATTATTGTGCAGTTTGTTTTCTTATGTTCTTTCTATACAGATAACTTAAACTAACAAAATGAACATTGAAGGACATAGTGTGGAAGAAGGAGCCCTGCCAGGAAACATTGGAGCAGTGCTTTTTATTCGGGTAGCAGAAAGGACACAATGGCACTGGGACCCTTCAATCCAAGGACAGCATCACTAGAGGAGACCTTTGCTGTCCTTAGGCTGCAGATAGGATACAATTCAAGAACAGTGTTCTATTAGTGGCTTTTGGTCATTGGAAAGAACCTGGAATTATTGAGTGGTAAGTGCTTGCCTAGGATGTGGGGGGTACAGGTTCAGTTCCCAGCAACACACACACTGCTGGGATTAAAGGCATGCGCCACCACGCCCGGCTGTCATTATTACTTTTAAAGGTGCATTTCATGTGCTAAGACTTCTGAGATTGCCATTTTCCTCAGAGTCAGGTTAGAAGACATTTTAACAAGGACTAGCGTCTGAGTTTGCTTTTGTTCTTGACTTGGCCCTGAGTTAGATCTGAATCAAAAGAACTAAGAAGTGTGGGGCAAAATATGTCTGGATGAGGTATATTTGTATGTGTAGACAGATCATTGGGCCTCTCTCAGTCAGAGACCTGAGTGTTGGGTTAGAACACTAGTGTTGTCAACAGCAACCACAGAAGGAGCCATAGCAGAGCAGGCCTTTGATCCTCCTGAGGAAGAGGCCGGTCTCTGAGCTCAAGGCTAGCCAGGGCAACACAGTGAGATTCTGTCTCAGAAAATAAAAAATAGTATTGCTTATATTTGAAATTAGTATTTTAAAGGACCACACAAAAATTTGAAGTACAGTTAGATTATTGTAGTTGGTGACTAACATGGCTGCTACCTGAAAGCATAACTGAGAAGTAAAGGCAGGGATGACGAGCCCAGAGTGATGTTGCTCATGAGAGGTTAGAGGCACTTTTTTGGGGATAGTTGATATCCTTGGAATCTCTTATTACACGGACCTCTACTTTTTCTTATGTTTTTAAACTAGGTACAAAAGAACAAAAATGATCCGGTTATCCAGGTTATCAAGATGTTTGTCTTTAGAGAGGCACAAACTGTATCTGTCATTGAAGCCCTCTGAGCTGTAGGCTTCCTGAGATGTCAGTGAACCTGAGTAAATGTCAGAGAAATTATTCAGAAGTACAGGGTTAACACTGACAGTGCCGGTGAAACTGACCCTCTACACTCCCAGTGCTGGACTGAAGGGGAGTTAAAATACAACCTGTGGGCTGGGGACTGGAGCTCGGCTGTGAGTGCTCACCTGCATGAACCTCTGCATTTGACCCTTGGCACTTCATAAACTGGGCAGAATGGCACTTGCCTGTAATCCCAGTCTTAGAAAATAGAGGCAGGAGATTGAGAAGTTCACAGGGGTCCTCTGCTTCATATCAAGTTCAAAGGCACCCTGGGGGATGCAAGACCCTGAATCAAGGAAAAATACTGTGAAAGTTGCTCTTGCCTGTTGTGACAACAATTCACAAGCAAGGATGTAGGAGAAGTCTGACTACTCCCTGAGTCTTTCCAACCCTGCAGCTAACTTGTTGTTTCTGCCTCCTTTCCAGATACCGGTTGTAACGCGTGCTCCCTGCCACACTGATAAGCTCTGAGGGTGTCTTTCATATGAAAGGATATTTATGTGTACATTCTGCCTTTGATGTGAATATTCTGCTGAACCTGCAAACTAAAACTGAGCTCAGTGACACAGCCTTTTCTCACGCTCCTACTTAAATCTGAGCTGAGACATCTGAAATGCGACTCACTTCCTCTGTAAAATTGAGTTCTGGTTTGTTTTTCTTTATAAAGTAAACAGTCAACACAAGCTTTACTGTTGGGACCTGCCATTAACAACTGTGGTTGCTCTGTCTGATCTTCAATTATGAATTTTTCTGCCATTAGATGATCTGTTGAGTCCAATCTTGATTTTTTAAAATAATCAGCTGGCTGTCCTTCCTATTCCGTAAATACTCCATGATGTGTTAACACTTTCCAAATATCAGCCTGGAAATTGACCATATGATGAAAGACAGGCATTCTGGAGGTTTGGGGGTTTTGTAAAGCCAAAAGTTGGTATGGGGTGCATTCTCAGTACTAATGTGCATTGTTTCTAGTCATTGTGTTATTATTATTAGTCAACATGCTTCCTGGTCCCTACAGTAGCGTTATATGCTTTTTTATTTCTTTTTGCCTTTTTAGCTGCTAAGATAGGTAACAGTCATTGCAAAGTTCACATTTTTAAATGATTTCTCCTGAGGATCACTTCTGAGCAACCGATGGAGTGTGCCTTTCAGAAGGATCTCATTTCAGAAGGATATCATTTGGAATCTAGGACCATCCAGCAAGGATGATTGCCTGGTCACATGGTCGGAATAATCAGACTCTTAAACAGCATTCCCCTAAAAGCAAATCTTGTGTTTCTTTTCATCTATGGTCATTTTCATTCTCAAATGAGTAATGACATACTTCTGTCTTTTCTGGGCATCTCAGGGAGTTGAGCTGTCAAGTCAGTTTGGCCAACCTGCTTACAAGTTAACGAAATCAAATAGAATTTGGTTTGCTAGCTACCCAAATTTTAAAAAGTTCTGGTTTTCAGTTTATGATTTTATAGTGTAAAGAGTTTCCTGGTCCCTTTCAATATTTTTCCTACTCTATGCTGACTTCATTTCATTGCTTATTTCCTATGACTCAGAAAGCGGTTGAGCAAGCTGGGCGCAGAAGTCCACACTTCTAATCTCTGGTCTTGGGAGGCTGAGGGGGCTAAGGCACAAGAGGCTCAATGTTGAGTCCAGCCTAAGTTTTGCTACACATTGAGACTCTGTCTCAACATTTTAAAGAAGAAAAATCAGCTGAATAGAGATAAGCCTTTTAACTATAAAGCCTGTGCCAGAGACCATTAAATACAAGGTCACTTGTTTCCTGTTTAAGTGGCACATAATATTTTAAATTTGACAAATTAGAAAACCACTTAGAGTTCATTAGTATGACTGGTTCTTTTTATCAGAATTGTTTTCCCTTTACCTATTCAGCAAAATCATTTAGAGACTAAAACTAAATTCATTTGTGTTTGGTCTTCATTGGAATCACGTCTTTCCTCACTGTACATTTTATTAAAATCATGTAGAAGCTGACTGGTCGTTTGCAAACACACACTCAGGCAGGAGGCTCTAAAGCAGCCTAGGCAGTTTAGTGAGAACCCAGCTCAGAAGGGGTGGAAGATTTCCAGCCTAAACTGGGGAGAGGGAACCAACTGGAGATGGGAAGGGGACTTGGATGGGATTTTGGGAAGGGATCAGAAATTATAATGACTGAAGATGCCATAATAAAACCCATTACTTGGTCCCCTAATCAAGAAATTCAGAAAGAAGAAAGAAAATGTCTGCACATAGATTTTGAGCTTGTCAGAGAGCCAAGCTTTGAATTAAAAAATGAATTACAACTTGTAATTCATGCCTCAGAGTGTGCCTCTTCCCAATTGAAGTTGCAAGACCTCATACTATGCCCCCGTGACTTAATTTTATGTCCTTCCCTGTTTACTGTGTCTGACCTTCAAGATTTCATGACTGATGCTGAAGTGGAAGCCAGCCAGTGCAGACGTTTGGGGAAATGATATCTGAAGAATGCAAAGGGAAATAGGAATTCCTGTCCAGCATCCCCATCCTGCCTTGTCCTGCCTGCCTTCTAGTCAACAGGGAGAGGAAAAGACCCGGGCTCATGGAATTTTCCAGCTCAGCATTATGGCTGTTTGGTGTTCTTAGGAGAGGTACTGAGAAGGTGAGTGAACTGTTTCTGAAGAAAGACTGCCCGTGCATTAGAACCATAGATCTACTTTTGTAAAGACAGTCGGCTCAAGCCGGGCGTGGTGGCGCACGCCTTTAATCCCAGCACTCGGGAGGCAGAGGCAGGTGGATTTCTGAGTTCGAGGCCAGCCTGGTCTACAAAGTGAGTTCCAGGACAGCCAGGGCTATACAGAGAAACCCTGTCTCGAAAAACCAAAAAAAAAAAAAAAAAAAAAAAGACGGCTCCCTTCTGGGCTCCCCAGCCCTGTGTTATTTTGAATGTGTTGCAGGACTGTGGAAAGTTTAGAATAGTTGAGCCTGCAAGTATTCCACTTTAGCCAGGCATGATGGTGCACACCTGTAGCTCCAGCACTTAAGAAGCTTGGGAAAGAGGATGAAGAATTCAAGCAGAGGGGCTGGAGTGATAGCTCAGCAGAAAAGAGCACTTGTTGCAGAGAATCTGGATTCAGTTTCCAGGGCCCACATGGCAGCTCACAGCCATCCATAACTCCGCTCCAGGGGATCCAGGGTTCTGACTTTGGAAGGCACCACACAGGCTCATGGTGTGCAGACACACATGCAAGCAGAACTCTCGTACACACAAACCTGGAGTCTTTAAAGTTCAAGGAGGGCTGTGGCAATGCAACAAGTCCCAGCTGTGGTGAGTCCTCTTGTGTGTGTTCTGTCCTCTGTACATATGCTTTTAAAGTTTGTAGTGTCAGAGGGTCCACTAGGATTACATTTGCACTTGATAGGAACAAATACATTGTGTTGGGGGGGGGTAGTGGTTTCTGTTAACATTCATTTATTTTGTTAAAAACAAAAGCCAAACAACAACAACAAAAAAAAAAACCTCAAAAATTACTAGAAATAAATTATTCCAGACTGACCGCATACCTGTGCAGTAGGCATTCTGCAGGCCTGGAAGGTAAACTAGTACAGGGGTCATGACCTTGAGGAACTCATTTTGATTCATAAAGTACAGAGATTTTAGTTTAAGGAATCAAAATCTGATTAAAAAGGGAGTGGCTAATTTTTTTCCTAGCAGTCTACCCTATGTATGCTAACCTGACTACACATTCTAAGTGGAAGGTCTAGCAAGGTGAGTTGTACACTTGTATTCCAGCACTCGAGAGACTGAGGCAGGAGTATCTAAAGCTTGAAGCCAGCCTTACACCATTTGTTAGTCTCCTACAATGGACACAGGCACACACACCTATGTGGGTTTGTATGGATAACATTTTCTAGATTCTTTTGTTTCAGGGACTATAAGAGCCTTACATGTACTATTTCTAGACCAGCAGAGAAGCTAACTTGGCCTGAGTATGTGTAACAGTGATGTAGGACCAATATTTGAACACAGGCAGGTTGGCTGCAGAACATGTACTCTTTATTTGGTTATGATAATACATGTGTAGTACCTGCAATAAGTACCCCCAAAACATTCAGGTTCGTAATAAAAATTTGTATTCATTTAAAAAAAAAAAAAGAAAGAAAGAAATGCCAGGTGTAACAGCGCACCTTTTTGTCCTCAGGAGACAGGCAGCTAGGTCACTGGATGTTCAAGACCAGCCTGGTCTTCATAGCAAGTTCCAAGCTATCCAGAGCTGCACAGTTAAGACTCAAAAACAGAACAGGGAGGACAGAAGAGAAAATGGGAGTGGCCAATTAGTGATGAAAATTTATTAATGTAGCAGTAGTTTGGGATTTTCAGAGTCAGAAATTCCTTCTTTTCTGACTCTAAGCTTGTCTCTCTTAAGACATTCAGGTTGCATACTAACCTTCTCCTTTCCCCAGACACAGACTTAAAAGATCTGGAACAAGGGGGCACTTTCTCTTTAGAATGTAGACTCGGGAGAGGGGAGGAGTTTGTTTTTAACTGTTAAAACATGATAAACTGACTGCTGAGACTTTGCCTAGAATTCTTTTAGGAACAGAGTATCTGTGCAGAAGAGAAGAAACACCCCTTGAGCTGCTGAGGTAGGTCAGTGCCGTGCTGTGCACAGCGCCTCTGCGCCTCTTCCACTGCTGTGTGCCACTCTGTAAACCTGCTGTTACTTTAATAAACTCTTGTCTGAACGCATTGGGTATTTTGCCTCATTTCCTCCTAGATTCTAGTTCTTTGACGTGTTAACTGCTGCCCCTCCAGGACTGGGGTGTAAGCAGGAGTAACAGAAAAACAGACATAATTCATTGCAAGTTCTACTCAGTACTAAAATTGCACAATTTTAATGGAAAAACAGAATTTGAGAAATCAGTCTAAAAAGTGTTGGATTGTGTAGTTTGACCAATTGTGACAGAAAAGGAGTGGCTCTACATGCACCTGTATATTGCACTTGGGGGAGACAGGGCCATGCAATAAGATCCTGGAGTCAAAAACTGAAGGAGCTTTCCCTGCCGTAGACAAGACCTTGGGTTTAATCCCGGACCATTAAAATGAAGAACTCTGCCCTAGGAAAACTGAGATTGGCCTGTGAAGAGTAAGATTCATCAGAGGAACAGTTTTGACCATAATTGTTTTAGATTCCTACGTCCCAGACATTACATTATGTAAGCCACTCAAGCATCTTGTTCAAATGCTAGTTTTTGTGGGTCTGCTCAACTCGGAAACTTTGAGTGTCTTCTCTTGGGCACAGTGGCACGTGGGCTCCATAGCAAGGTCCTGTCTTAAATACAAAACAAAAAGTCTTACTGAAATAATAGCTTGTATGCATACAGTTCATTCACAGTACATGTTAGATGAACTTCAGCATGCATACTTGCCAGCTCCCATTGCTGTCTAAGACGCTTTTATTTTTTTTTAAAGATTTATTTATTATATGTAAGTACACTGTAGCTGTCTTCAGACACTCCAAGAGGGCGCCAGATCTTGTTATTCATAGTTGTAAGCCACCATGTGGTTGCTGGGACTTGAACTCAGGACCTCTGGAAGAGCAGTCAGTGCTCTTAACCACTGAGCCATCTCTCCAGCCCTTAAGACGCTTTCTTGCTGCAGCTCAGCTGTAGTTTCTGTCAAGCACTTATGAAGTCCCAGGTTCAATCTTGTGGACTCCCGTTCCTCTGAAAAAGACCCCATCTTTTTCCTTTCTTTCCAACCCCAGGCTCTGCCTCTACCTTCTATCTTTTCAGTTGTCCCATCCTAAACTTTTCATGTGCATGACTGCATATATTATGCCGGCTTCTGGAACTGGCTGCTTTCATTTAGTGCTTCTAGGGTTCATCCATGTTGTAGCAGTCATCAAAGTTTGTTCATTTTTTATGGGTGAATAACATGCCTTCAGTAGACGTGTATCTGTTTTGCATTTTTCAGTTGATAGACACTGGGTTGACAATTGAACAGTGTACTGGACATTGTGTAAGGTTTTCTGTGCCTATCTGTTCATTTCCGTTAGGAGCATAACTAGGAGTGGCATTGTTGGGTCAGATGGTAACTTCAAGGAATTAAAATTTGTAGGTTGGTGCTGGTACTGGATGAACCTAGACCCGCCCTGAAAAAACCTTTTCTGCAAATGGCTGTGCTATGTCAGTCTGCTTTTAGCACCAGGAGATTTCCAGTACCAGCACCAAACACAAAAATGCTCTTACAGAGCATTCTTGGAACAGCTTCTTCAACTAAAAATGAAATTCCTCTAGATATCAGACCAAGAGTTTAAAGTTAGAACAATAACCCCCCAAACAGGAAGAGTTAGAATGTGAGGCAGCTGTAAAAGCCAAAGCTAACACAAGCCTCCCCTTCCCGGCTGCTCAGTCAGATGTAACCAGCTCAGCTCAGTTCAGACCCATGCTCCTTTTCTCTACAGGGGCTGACATGACATCTGAGTTCAGTTTTCAGCAGCCACATGGTAGCTCACAACAGTCTGTGATAGGATCTGATGCCCTCTTTTGGTGTGTCTGATCTCTGAGTTTGAGGTCTACACAGTTCCAGGACAGCCATACTCCATTGCACAACAAAACCAAATAAAGAATCCTAGGGATGTAGCAGTTGGCACTTACCTAGCACTGGGGAAGTCTTAGGTTCCATCCCAGCCCTTTATTGCCTGTGGTGGCTCATGCCTATAACCCTAGCCTGTAGGAAGATCCAAAGTTCAATGTGGTTGGGTAGACAGTTCTGTTGGCAAAGTGCTTGCTTTGTAAGCCTAAGAACCGTAGTTTGGGTCCCCAACACTGACATAAAAAGCTGAGCAAGTTAGAGTCATAAAGGCTCAGGAATTAAAAGCATATACTCCTGTTCCAGACAGGGGACCAGAATTTGATTCCCAGTACCCATGTCAGACAGCTTACAAGTGCTCTCAAAGGATTTAATACTTGCTGTCTATAAGAACTGCACTCAAGTGCACAGACACATACATACATATAATTTAAGAAAATAATAGTTTCAGGCTGAAGACATAGCTTAGGGGTTAGGAGCTCTGGCTGTTCTTCCAGGGGACTTGGGTTTAATTCCCAGTGCCCACATGGTGGCTCACAACTGTCTAATGCCCTCTTCTGCTCTACAGGATATCCTACATGAATATGGGGCACATGAGCTCACAACTATACACATAACAAACATATAATAAAGTCTTAAACTTTTTTTTAAAAATCTGAGCAATTTAAAAAGATGTCTGGGAGCTAGAAAGATGGCTCATTGGTTAAGAACACAAAAACTCACTATGGTGGTGATTAAACACTGTAAATCCAGTCCCAGATCTGACACCTTCCTCTGGTGTGAGGATGCCAGGCATGAGCTTGGAACACATATAACATGCAGGCTAATACAGAGAGTCTTAAAAGATAACTGCACATCTGTAATCTTAACATTGTGGTGACAAAGGAGGCTCCCTTGAACTCACTGGCCAGCCACTCTAGCCAAGTTTGGTAAGCTCCAGCCAGGTTCAGTGTGGAAAGAAATAGAGGAAGTACCCAACCTCTGGCTTATTCAGAAACTACGTATCCATACAACCCAGGTTCAAGATAAGGGACTGGAGAGAGATGGCTCTGCAATAAAATTGTCCTGCTCTTTAAAGGGTCTGAAGTTCTCAGCGGCTCACAACCTTCAATGATTGTAACTCCAGTAAAGTGGATATGATAGGGGATGTGATGTCCTCTTCTGGCATTGGTACCTACACACATGACATACATTCACACAAAAGTGGAAAGATTTTTCAAGGTAACCCTAGGCTACATATCCAGTTCACTGGGTAATGGTTTTCTGTTGGTGAAATGCTCGTGCAAAACCTGAGTTTGGGTCTGTAACACTGACATAAAAAGCTGAGATCTTGTTTCAAAAACAAAAAAAATTATGGCTTAATAAGTGATTCTGACTTTGTCTCTCAGGTTTCAGTCATTTGAAGACCTGACTGGTTGGGAGGTGGCTCACTCATGCCTAACAAGCAGTATATAGTGTGGTGGGAAACCCCAGATCTGTAACTCCTCATGACAAATTTAGCCAGCTTCCCTCTTGCACTGAAAAATCTGTCCACCTCCTCCCCACCTGCGTGCCATGGCTGGCGTGCTCCTCCATGAGTATATAAATATTACATGCAATAACAAGTTGAGTCAGGCAGTGTGTGTGTGTTGGGGGTGGAGTGTGCATGCTCTTAATCCCAGCACTCAGGAATTAAGGGTAGGTGGGGCTCTTGATTTCAAGGTCAGGCTGGTCTATAGAGCAAGTTGCAGGACAGCCAATGCTACACAGAAACCCTGCCTCAAAAAACAAAACTACTTCATAAGAAAGGCTTATTTTTTACCAGGTAAATGTAAAATTACACCCAACAGCAAAGTATTGGCCCTCTTTAAATTTATACCCAAGGGCCGGGCCTGGTGGCACAGGCCTTTAATCCCAGCACTCGGGAGGCAGAGGCAGGCGGATTTCTGAGTTCGAGGCCAGCCTGATCTACAGAGTGAGTTCCAGGACAGCCAGGGCTACACNGAGAAACCCTGTCTCAGAAAAAAAAAAAAAAAAAAAAAAAAAAAAAAAAATTTATACCCAAGGAAAATTTGTCATAGGATACATAACAATATTTATAGAAGCACTTGGGAAGCAGAGAGGTGAATCCTGAGTTTCAGGCCAGTCAAAATTACATAGTGAGGCCCTCACTCAAAAAGCCCCAAAAAATGTGTGAGTTGTATTTTGACAGATGAGGTTGGTGGCAGACATGCTGTAATTGCAGAACTCTGGAGGCAGAGGCAGGATGATCAACTATATGGTAGTGAGAGATCAGTCTGGGTTGAGACCTTATCTCAAACAAAACAGGGCTGGGGAGATGTGTTGGTGAATAGTGTTAGCCTGAGGAGCAGAAGACCACAGTTCAGATCCCCAGAACCTACCTACAAAGCTGGGTGGTCTGGTGGCTCCTTTCACCCCTTCTGTAGTTCCAGCACTTGGATAGGTAGAGAATTAAGTAATCCCTGAGGCAAGCCACTAGTAATCACATTAGTAGTCTAGTAATCCCTAGACTAGCCACATTCAGGGAGTTCTAGGTTCAGCAAGAGACCTTTTCT
This sequence comes from Mus pahari, assembly GCF_900095145.1. NCBI lineage: Eukaryota > Metazoa > Chordata > Mammalia > Rodentia > Muridae > Mus > Mus pahari. The sequence continues at coordinate 87,313,167 of NC_034595.1, forward strand.
CAATGAAGTGGAGAGTGGTTGAGGAATACATCTGATGTCTTTAGGCCTCCACATATACTTGTGCAGTTCCTCACATACATGCATGCATATAGGTACACATACCACATAGCAAAATGAATATTGGCTTGGAGTGGTGATGAAGGTATTTAATCCCAGCACGGAAATACAGAGGTAAATGAGTCGAGTTGGAGACCAGGCTGATATACACATATATATATACATACACACACACACACACACACATTTGGCCAGGCATGTAGTACATGCCTTTAGTCCCAGCATTCTGGAGGTAGAGGCAGATGGGTGTACATGAGTTCGAGGCCAACCTGCCTTACTGAGTGAGTTCCAGGACATAACAGGATTACACAGGGTAACCCTGTCTTGAAGAAACAAAAGATAAAATGAGTTGATAGTAAATTTGACATTTGTAAGTTACAAATTGTCATTTGTAAATGTCAAAAAGTAGAACCAGGTCTGCTTGTTGGCTCGTTTCACAAGTCTTGACAACTGGATTTGACCACCTGCACCCATAGAAAGGTATAAGAGCCAGGCGTGGTGGCGCACACCTTTAATCCCAGCACTCGGGAGGCAGAGGCAGACCAACCGATTTCTGAGTTCGAGGCCAGCCTTGTCTACAAAGTGAGTTCCAGGACAGCCAGAGCTATACGGAGAAACCCTGTCTCAGAAAAAAAAAAAAAAAAAAAGTGTCTTAGTCAGGGTTTCTATTCCTGCACAAACATCATGACCAAGAAGCAAGTTGGGGAGGAAAAGGTTTATTCAGCTTACACTTCCACATTGCTGCTGATCACCAAAGGAAGTCAGGACTGGAACTCAAGCAGGAGCTGATGCAGAGGCCATTATGGGATGTTACTGGCTTGCTTCCCTTGGCTTGCCCAACTTGCTTTCTTAGATTACCAACCCAGAGATTACCACCCACAAGGGGCCCTTCCCCCCATTGATCACTAATTGAGAAAATACCCCACAGCTGGATCTCATGGGGGCACTTCCCCAACTGAAGCTCCTTTCTCTGTGGTAACTCCAGCCTGTGTCAAGTTGACACAAAACTAGCCAGTACAGAAAGGTAAAAGAGAACTTACTCCACAAAGTTGTCCTATGACCACTGCACATGCCATAGGACACACACACACACACACACACACACACTACATAGATGCCAAATTCCAAAAGTAGAATGAACTATTCTTTCACATAAACTTAACCTGTGCTGCATACAACATAGAGGAAGAGAGAGTACTGCGGGTGTGCCCTTGTTTTTGTCAATTTGAAACAAATTTGAGTCACCTGGGAAGAGGGGGGCACTCAGCTGAAGAACTGATCCATCAGATTAGCCTGTAGGTGAGTCTGTGGACATTTTTTGATTAAATATTCATTTGGGACGGCCCAGCCTACAGTGGGCGGTGGCACCCTGGGCAGGTATTCTGACCTGTGTAAAAAAGGAAACTGTGTACTGGACAAATGGCTCAGAGGTTAAAAGCTCTTGTTGCTGAGGATTCAAGTTTGATTCCTAGCACTCCTAGGGCAGCTCACAGCTGTTCATAACTCCAGTTCCAGGGTATCCAGCACCTGACCTCAGCAGACACCAATCGGACACAAGATGCCCAGTCATGTTTGCAAGCAAACTGCTCATACAAATATGTATCTTTATAAAGGAAGAAAGGGTCTGAGTCAAGTCAGTAAGCAGTATTCCTCCATGGTGACTGCTTCAGCTCCTGCCCTGGCTTCCCTCAGTGTTGGATAACCTGCAAGTATTAGCTGAAATAAACCCTTTCCTTCCCAAGTTGCTTTTGGTCATGATGTTTGCCACAGCAACAGGAAAACAACTAAGCCAGTGTGTGTTCCCAGAGATAAGTACAGCACTTCATGAATGCCATGCAAGCACTATGCCAAGCCATTCATCTGCCATTTGCTTCTAATGGCTGAGCTGACAACAGTCATTTCAAAATATATGAAGGTAGGTGCCTTAGGGTTTCCTTGCTGTGAAGAGACACCCTGACCAAGGCAACTTTTATAAAGGACAACATTGGGCTGGCTTACAGTTCAGAGGTTCAGTCCATTATCACAGTGGGAAGCATGGCAGAGTGCAGGAAGAGCCGAGAGTTCTCCATCTTGACCCAGAGGCAGCAGCAGGACTCTCTTCTGCAGGCAGCCAGGAGGATCTCTTACACACTGGGTGTAGCCTGAGCTTAGGACCTCAGAGCCCAACCCCACAGTGACACCTTTCCTCTAACAAAGCCACTCCTCTTAATAGTGCCATTTCTCATGAGCCGAGCAAATTCAAACCACCACAGGTTGATAATGTCAGTGTGCTTGAGGTCCCAACGCTAGGTGACCGAGGATTCCAACAAAAGTCACAGTGTGATTCCACATGTCACAAAGCTTTAAACCAAAGCCAGGAAGGCAGACTGGCCAGGAGGTATGACATGAAGAGCGTCTCAGACCTTGCCTTTTGTCAGCTTGGTGATTCTGTAAATATTCTTTATGACTCATTAGTTTATATGTTTCATATGAGCATTGACATTACATTTTTATAACATTTAAAACTGAGCTGTAAGACAACTTATGATACAGCTCAAAGGTAGCACCTGCCTACATCCCTAAGGTCTTGGGTTCAGTCTCCAGCATCACAAGAGAAAGCAAAACAAAACTCTAGCCTCGTAGTTACATAATTTGTCAAAAATTATTAACCTCATAGTCTCAGTAAAATGACTGGCACCAAGCCGGGCGTGGTGGCGCACGCCTTTAATCCCAACACTCGGGAGGCAGAGGCAGATGGATTTCTGAGTTCGAGGCCAGCTTGGTCTACAGAGTGAGTTCCAGGACAGCCAGGGCTACACAGAGAAACCCTGTCTCGAAAAACATAACAACAACAACAAAATGACTGGCACCCCCTTGCAGTATGGAGGAGGGTGACTGGGGTGACCCATCACAGTGCCACATGGCTGTATTACAACATATATAAGCTACGTGAGCACATACGACTATATAAGATGTTACAGCAGCATCTTTACATGCACAGTCACGCACTAAGATCCAATACTTGCATCATCCCTTGAAAACTGCAGCTCTTGTTTTTCCATTTTATAGATGAGATAAAGGCTAGGAAGGTTGAATCAGGAAACAAGCCTATCACGTAATAGCCAACATGCTGAAACTCTGTGGGACTATACACACTTACAGTAACCTCCTGAATCCAGCTGTGTGCGTAGATTTGCTCAGTTTCACTTGTCAGCTCCATCTGCCTCCAGTCAGCTTCTAAGGCAAGCTCTGTGCTTTCCCTCTGAAACAAGCATTGCTTACTGCTGGAAGCAGCTGCGGCTGAGTCCTCCCTCCCTGGGTTACGAAGGGAACGGTCAAGGTCACAGCTCAAAGGTAGCACTAACCTAGCATCCCAGTGGTCTGGGCCACTGATCTCACAGACAGGTGTGGCAGAGGACAACAGCACAGAGAGGAGGAAGCAGATGACATTTAAGATTGGCACGACTCACAAAGCAAGTTTCACGATGGCCAAGGCTACATAGAAAAACCCTGACCTAAAAAAACAGGGGCTGGTGAGATGGCTCAGTGGGTAAGAGCACCTGACTGCTCTTCCGAACGTCCAGAGTTCAAATCCCAGCAACCACATGGTGGCTCATAACCATCTGTAACAAGATCTGATGCCCTCTTCTGGAGTGTCTGAAGACAGCTACAGTGTACTTACATATAATAAATAAATAAAAATCTAAAATAAAAAAAAATAAAAAATAACAATTTAAAAAGGGGGTGGCAAGACTCAAAGGGGAAGTATTTTTTTTTTCTGGTTTTTCGAGACAGGGTTTCTCTGTGTAGTCCTGGCTGTCCTGGAACTCACTCTGTAGACCAGGATGGCCTCGAACTCAGAAATCCGCCTGCCTCTGCCTCCCGAGTGCTGGGATTAAAGGCGTGCGCCACCACGCCCGGCTAGGGGAAGTATTTCTGTGAGTCACCTACGTAATAAGCTTACACCAGACACCAGAACTAGGTCCTCAATTAAGACAGTGGTTCTCTACCTTCCCATTGCCCTTAATATAGTTCCTCATGCTGTGACCCCAACCATAAACTGATTTCTGTTGCTACTTCATAATTCATTTTGCTGCAGTTATGAATTGTAGTGTAAATGTCTGTGATTTCCAGTGGTCTTAGGTGACCTCTATGAAAGGGTTATTCTGCCCCAAAGAGGTCACGGTCCACTGGTTTAAGGCCTTGGTCCTCCCTTTACTTTTCATTAGAACTGTGAAAACTGGAGAGCCCTCCAGCCTCTAAGAAGCATTGTTCTGTACAGGAAGATTTCCCTTTAAATGACCAAGCTAAGTCATCTTTACTATGAGACGGTGGGGCAGGGGCCTGAGTACAATGCTTGCCTAGCACACAGAAGACTGGATTTGATCCCCACTACTGCAAAAAGAAAAAAATTAAATTAGCTTCATGAAGACACTGTTCAGAACTAGAACAGTAGCACTCAGATGGCCTGTTGCCAGGAATGCCAGGGAACAGGAATTGAGCCTTTAGATTGCCCTCTACTCAGAGAGAGCCAGTGATCGGAGGAGGCAGAAGGTTCTCGTAGCAGCTCGTCATGGACCAAAGGTTTTATGGTGGGAATGAAGGCAGTCATTTCAGATCTTGGTGTCCCCCCTCTGCTTAAGCAGCCAGCCACATACTTGAATCGTGTGATGGTTGAGACTCTCCCGGTATCATCTCTGTCATAGTTGGTCATTGTCTGAACTCTGGGGCTCTGTGTTTCCTGAAATGCGGAGGCTAGTTTGGGTCTGCTAGCATTGATCCTGTACTTCAGCTGCTGACAGGAAGGAGAGTGAACGAAGAACACACACATCATGGATACACCATGTGCTAAGCTGATTCTCTCTCTCTCTCTCACACACACACACACACACACACACACACACACCACATACCTTTCTACACTATGGGATAGGAAAGTGCCCTTTTCCATCCTCTGTTGCCTACTGACTGGAAGGCAGTGTGTCTCTGGGTCTTTTGGATAATTAATGATAGTTCCTGTCAGAATCTGTGTTCCAAACTAATACTAGGGGCTAGCCGTGTAGCCTAGTAGTAGAGTGTCTGCCTAGCATGGATGAGGTCCTAGCACCAACACACACACTTTTCATACAAATCCATGGTGTTGGGGGTGGGGCATAAAGCAGTATCATAATTCTGGATTCCAAGACCTTAACTCTATAGTATGATCGATTTTCCTTATTTGTTGGACAACTAGAAACACTGGGGGAAAATAAAAAGGGCTAAAAGATAACATTCTCCAAAAAGGGAGACACAAATCTAATAGAAAAGATAAGTTATACTGTTCCCTATCCTAGCCACAAGGAGGCGCTACACACAAGAGTTACAGGCTTCTAGAA
>NC_034595.1:87319171-87336290 GCF_900095145.1 Mus pahari
AGGGAGGGAGGGAGGGAGGGAGGGAGAGAGAGAGGGAGGGAGGAACAAAACAAAACCCGTCTTTCTTGGATAGGCTCAGTGATAGAATCCTTGCTTGTCATGCACCAGAACCTGACTGTAACCTAGCACACAAAAACACCAATTTACAGGTTTATATCTATTTTGGAAATGTTGACTTTCCTAAAAGTCAGTGTTTTGTTGTTGTGTTTGTTTGTTTGTTTTTGAAACAGAGCTTCTCTGTGTAGACCTGGCTAACCTAAAATTAACTCTGTAGACCAGGCTGGTCTCAAACTCAAGAAATCCGCCTGCCTTTGCCTCTCAAGTGCTGGGATTAAAGGCGTGCACCACCACTACCCAGCTAAAAGTCACTTTTTAATTCTACTCTGGTCTATGAATGTTTATTTTACATAAATGACACAAAAATAATCTTGAAACACCAAGCAATGTTAGTAATGGGGTATTTTTTTTTTAAGTTTCCTAGTTCCTGTTAAAAGCAAGATGTGTTTCAATAATTTAAGTCCAATTCAATCAAAAGAAATACTTTTTGAGGCTGGAGACTTGGCTCAGCAGTTAAGAGCACTGACTACTCTTCCAGAGGTCCTGAGTTCAATTCCTAGCAACCACATGGTGGCTCACAACCATCTATAATGGAATCTGATGCCCTCTTCTGATGTGTCTGAAAACAGCTACAGTGTTCTCATACACATAAAATAATAAATAAATCTTAATAATAAATAAATCTTTAAAAAATACTTTCCATTATTTTTTCTTAAGCTGTTGGACCAGAGTTCCTAAAGACTTTGAATTTTCTCAGTCTACTGTCTAGTTCTTAAGAAATCCCCTTTTCAATCACACTTGAATTTATGCTAATATGGCAACTTACTGGAGGGCCATTAATAGACTCAGGATTGACTTCTATAAAAATTTGCACAATGGGCTGGAGAGATGGCTCATCAGTTAAGAACTCTTCCAGAGGACCTGGATTCAATTCCCAGCACCCACATTGCAGCTCACAACCGTCTGTAACTCTAGTTCTAGGGGATCCAACACACTCACAGACATACATACAGGCAAAACACCAATGAACATAAGATAAATAAATCATTAAAAGTATTTGGACAATGACATTAGATATGTGTAGCACTTCCCTTGACGTGAAGGAACGTGTTGAGGTTCTGGGATGGTTCTCCTAGAGAGGTTATCAATCATCTAGGCTCTGCCCCCTGACCTGGCTGGATGTATAAATTTCACTTGGCTGTTATGGCATATAATAAATAAGCAAAAATAAATAAATAAATAAATAAATAAATAAATAAATAAATAAATAAGCAAGAGCAAGAAAGTTGTTTTCTGACCCCCATCTGGCAAATTATTGATGCCAAAGACAGGCTTGAGGAACCCTGCATTCGTAGCCAGTCCAGAAAAACCTGGAACCGACATTTCACATTGGACAGACCTGTGAGACTGGACCCTTATCCTGTTGGGTCTGTGTAACTTTAATTTTTTTCAATGTCTGTTTTCCCTTCTAGCCCACCACCCACCAGAGGAAGTGGAAAAGAAAGGATATGGGGGAAGTGAGCCTGTTTAGAAATGTTTCTTTGGAGCAAGTCTCATCTGCACTGTCAGGAAATCAGCAGTTCAGTTCACAGTTCATGGATATATGAGCAAACCAACTCAGTGTTGGGATAGCAGCAGAGATGGCTTGACCTAGCAGGATCAGCCAGACCTTAGCCTCACCATGAGTCAGCAGAAGGGACCCAGAGAAATACCAGAGGTTTTCAGCTGTGCCTCCCTCAGCTCAAGATGCGGACCAACCAGCATTGCACAACTAGTCCTATAAGCAAGCCAAGCCCAGCCTCCGTCACTGTCCTTTTTATACTCCCTCCAAATATCACCTCCCCGGGTCTCACCTCAGCACGAGCATCTGTCTCAGCTGACATCATTCTACCAATCAGCCTGAGTCCTCGAAAGTTGCAAGAAGCTGCAACACACCACCAAAAGTTTTTTGGTGCGTTTCTATGGAGTCCTGTCAAATGGAGCTCAACCAATTCATGCATGTTGTTAGGGAAGAGTCCTTCATCACCTGTCCTTTCGTGTGCTTGTTTAGGCAGAACATCCTCTCTCCTGTGTCTGCTTCAGTGAAACGTTCCTTCACAAGTCTGCCATAGTGGAACATCCTTTCACCTGTGTCCACTTCAACGAAATGTTCCTTCGTGAGTCCAATTTAAGAAAACCTCCTTTCACTTGTGTCCACTTCAGGAACACACTCCTTCACGTGTTGGCCCCAGCAAAACACCATCTGACACAACTGACTTTCCAGAGAACTCTCAGGTTTCCAGTGCTTCATGCAGTGACAGAGTTGAGTCATTGGACATCTGGTGTCCTGGGAGATGGAGAATTGGTCACCAGTTGGTGCAGGGAAACTTGCACATTTGCTGTCTGGTACCTTGAGTAAAGGAATGGTTTCTTCTACGGTAGGAAGCATACATCAGCACATGGCCCTCAGATAATTTAGCTTGTGATCAGCCATTATATTTACCTGCCAACATACTTCTTTTGAATTCCAAGCATCTTTTCTTTGAAATCCTCTTTAAGAGGACTTACGACATTTCTTAAACATGGTAGGGCACAGGGCCTTCACCTCTGGCCTTGGTCCTGCCAACATCAGAAGACTCAGTCTCAGCAGACTGCGGTCTCTGGGGCCCATTCAGGATGGCTGATGGGTTAGCCACTCATTGTTGATGGAGGAAAGTCCACTGTCTTTGGCCAGACAAAAATCCTTGATAACTGGTCCCTGTCCCCACCCTCTACCTCCTGACGTGGTCTCCCCCACTTGCTCTGTTTTCTAGAAGCCATTATTGCTCCTTCCCACGTGGATTAGGGAACAATGTCAGCTTCCAAAGCTGAGCATGTTGCTATGGGAACCAAAAGTTATTTGGAGTCGAGGAGCAATAGCAAGTAATCATTGACACAACCTGAAACACGCCATAATTGTCCCCCAAGAATAATAGGTGGAATATTTTATTCTTAAGTTGGGGAAACTTTTGTGCTTTGGTCCTGGGGACGGTGAGGAGCTGCTGAGGGCTGGAGGTTGGAAGAGGTCTCCTGGCTTTCCTATGTCATCCTTGTGCTGGGGGCCCTTACACACCTTCTTCTCTCTCAGCTGCTTTTTCTCCTGTGGAAAGTGGGGCATCTGTCTAGAGCTGAAAAGGATGTGGGAGAAGCCGTGTGAGCCTCCGAAGTGGGTGCTGTCTGCACATTTACCCTCGAGATGAGGGGCCAGCCTGTACTAGTCACATGCTCTTGCTATCCTTAGGCAGGCACACACACACACACACACACACACACGCACACACACACACTGCTCTGACTGCCCTCAGCATTTTTAAAGGGTTATTTATTTTTACTGTATGTGTATGAATGTCTTGCCTGCATGCATGTCTGTGCACCATTTGTGTGCTTGGTGTCTGAGGAGGCGTAAAAGAGGGCATCAGATCCCCCGTGACTAGAGTTACAGACATCTGGGATGCACTGTGGGGAGACGGGAGACAGAACCCGGGTCATCAATAGAAGCAGTCAATGCTCTTAACTACAACAGAGTCATCTCTCCAGCCACCCTTCTTTAACATTTTAATGTCACAGTCCTCCAGAGAGGCTGCGACTAAGCTATTAGCATGCTGTATGTGTGCTGAGGGAGGGGGCAGGTCTTATGTTTGAAATGTCTTTTAAATTACTTATTTGTGTGAGTGTGGGCACACACATGCATGCATGAGAGTGTGTGTGTGTGTGTGTGTGTGTGTGTGTGTGTTGATAGGTTATAAGCCTAGGGCCTCCTGTGTTCTACCTCTGGCACATATTCCTTCACCTGGATATCCAACCCCGGGTCTCAAGAATCCCAGCCCAGTGTACCACCACTAAGCTCTCCCCAGCCCAGTGTACTAAGCTCTCCCCAGCCCAGCTGTTTCGTCTCCACCAGTCTGAGGCTATCCTCAGCCTTCCATGTATTGTTTTCTAGATTTTGCAGATTGTCCCAGTCTGGCCTGGTCCTGGTGATTTTGTGTGATGGGGATAGGGTCATACCTGCACATTTCCCGGGAACGTGCTCACGGAAGCGACCCTGGGTCCTTGGTGCCTCACACCAGAAGGCTTACCGGTGATGATAACACTTGTCTGTAACCCCAACACTTGGGAAGCCAAAGCAGGAGGAGAGCTGTAAGTTTGGGACTAACAAACATTTGCTTGTCACTGAGCTCTGGGGAGGGAGGCTAAGGCAAGAGGATCCCTGGGGCTCGACGGCCAGCCCATCCAGCTGAAACAATTGGTGTGCTACAGGTCCAGAGAGAGACTTTGTCTCACAAAATAAGGAGATTTGGAGTGATGACTCACTGGCTTAGACTATATATCACCCTTGCAGAGGACCTGAGTTCGGTTCCCAGCACCCACATCTAGAAGCTTACAACTGTCCATATTTCATCTCCAGGGGCCGATATCTCTGACCTCAGGGATCCTGCACTCTCATGCACATACATACAGATACATATCTTAAAAAATAACAAGGTGGGGTGGAAAGGTGAGGCTGGGAGGAGAGGAGGGAGGGTGCCGAAATTAGAATAAATAGTCAATAAATAAATTAATACCCCACCTGGGGATCCATCCCATAGACAGTCACCAAACCCACACACTATTGTGGATGCCAACAAGTGTTTGCTGACAGGAGGCTGATATAGCTGTCTCCTGAGAGGCTCTGCCAGTGCCTGAAAAATACAGAGGTGGATGCTCACAGTCAATCACTGGACTGAGTACAGAGTCCCCAATGAAGGAGCTAGAGAGAGTACCCAAGGAGCTGAAGGGGTTTGCAGCCCCATAGGAGGAACAACAATATGAACTAACCAGTTTCCCCAGAGCTCCCAGAGACTAAAGCACCAACCAAAGAAAACACATGGGAGGGACCCATGGCACCAGCTGCATATATAGCAGAGGATGACCTTGTCAGTCATCAATGGGAGGAGAGGCTCTTGGTCCTGTGAAGGCTCTATACCCCAGTGTAGGGGAATGCCAGGGCTAGAAAGCACGAGTGGGTGGGTTGGTGAGCAGGGGGAGAGGGAGGGGAGAGGGGGTTTTTGGAGGAGAAACCAGGAAAGGGGATAACATTTGAAATGTAAATAAAGAAAATATCTATTAAAAAATAAATTAATGAAGCCGGGCGTGGTGGCACACGCCTTTAATCCCAGCACTCGGGAGGCAGAGGCAGGTGGATTTCTGAGTTCGAGGCCAGCCTGGTCTACAAAGTGAGTTCCAGGACAGCCAGGGCTACACAGAGAAACCCTGTCTCGAAAAACCTAAAAAAAAAAAAAATCATAATAAATTAATGAATGAAAATAAATAAGTTGGAGAAAGATGGAGTGTCAGCCTATGTCCTCCACTCCCTCACGTGCACACACTATAAATGATTTTTAGATATAGTCATTTTTATTGGATTTATATCTATTCATTATGTGTGTGCACGCACATGTCACTGTGCACACATGGAGGTCAGAGGTCAACTTTCAGGAGTCAGTTCTCGCCTTCCACTTCGTGGGTTCCAGAGTTTGAACTCAGGTCCTCAGACGGGGCACGGGAACCTTTCCTGAGCTCTCTCATTGGCCCTAAGTAAATTCTAAGAATTAAAAAAGAAGGAAGCTTGCTACAGCTCTCCACTGTTAAGCTACTGTGCTTTCCTGTGTGATTAGCACATGAGTTCTAAGGATGTCTTGCTAGGTTATGGTTCCATGCGAGCGACAGTCTCTGTCCTCTGGCGATTCGACAGTCTATAAGGAAATGCTTCCCTTCACTCATGTCACTACTATAAAGGGACTCGTGCGTTATTCTAAGATTTATAATCCAGTACTGCTATGATTGTTCAGAGGCTATGTCATCCCAGGTCTCTGGTTAATGACAAGCCTGAAAACCAAGTGTCTATGAATCATATAAAGGCTTAGTTCTTTTCTCAAAGCGGTGATGGGTTTAAATATAAAGGTTGGATATAGGTCGTTGGAAGGTAGACAAAATGGGGAAATAAAAGTCATGTTGGGCAGATCTCAGTAAACAAAAATAACTCATCCACGGACATTGAAATATTGAGAAAAAATAGCACAGCCGCTCAACAGTGGCCAGAAGAGCTTGGTGTAAGGGCCAAGATGGTGCTCATCCAGGAAAAGACTGGAAAAGATTGCTGGAACTTCAGGTTGTCCCAGACTTTGAAGGGTTGGGGGTGGGGCTGGAGGTGGTGGGAGTTGTCAGGGTCCATCTGGTGCCAAGGGCATAGCTTTCTCAGAGGATTCGATGCAGCTGCAAACCAGTTCTCTTTCGAAAGCATGCAAGGTCGGGTACAAATTCACGGAGCTCAGACGGAGCTCTGGTGTGGCTTTGGGGTACAGCATGCTCAGTATACGCAGCTCTGGGCTTGGTCTCCAGCACCACAAAGACAGAAAAGGAATGGCCCATGGGTCCCTAGGTCTACTTAATTAATTTCATTTCTTTCTGTAAAACTGCACCAGACAGGTTTTATTTTACCCTGAGGCTTTTCTGATGACTCAGCAATAAGCTGCTGGCCAAGAGTTTGTCTTCAACAAAGAATCAGTCAGGGTTCCCTTTCCTCATGCCACGAGAAAGAGTGCTTCAAACTTCTGATTCTTCCAACCATGTCCTGCAGACTGTAGCTGTCATCACTCATACAACCCCAGGCTGGACCAGCCAGGAGAGTTAGGACTCTTCAGTCTAGAAGCAGGTGACGTCATTAGGTTTCTAACCCAAGAGCCAGAAGCAAGAATTAGTTACATGTGATCCAGGCACAGTGTCACACACCTAATCCCAGCATTTGAGGGGTGGAGGCAGGATTCAAGCTCATCCTCCATGCATAGGGAGTTTGAGGCTAGCCTGAGCTACATGAGGCTTTCCCAGACCAAAAAGAATCACACAGGACTGAATGAACAATTTAGGGAAGGTGGTAGTTTGAAATATTATTGATGCCTTTAAAACTTTTCTCTGAGTACACAGGGGTTTTTTGTTTGTTTGCTTGTTGTTGTTGTTAAACAATTTGGTATACTCTGTAAGCTAAAACGGAACGCCAAACAGCCACACGTTGAGCTGGGAAGGGGTGGAATGACCTAGGCTTGGTTCCCAGCACTAGAAAAAAAAAATTTTACCACAGAGAAAGGAGCCTCCCTTGAGGAAATGCCTCCATGAGATCCAGCTGTAAGGCATTTTCTCAATTAGTGACCAAGGGTGGATGGGCCCATTGTGGGTGGTGCCATCCCTGGGCTGGTAGTCCTGAGTTCTGTAAGAAAGCAAGTTGAGCAAGCCAGGGGAAGCAAGCCAGTAAGAAATGTTCCTCCATGGCTTCTGCATCAGCTCCTGCTTCCTGACCTGCTTGAGTTCCAGTCCTGACTTCCTTTGGTGATGAACAGCAATGTGGAAGTGTAAACCGAATAAACCCTTTCCTCCCCAACTTGTTTCTTGGTGATGACATTTGTGTAGGAATAGAAACTCTAAGACAGATATATATACTCAGGGGTAGATTTTGTGCATAGCATGACACAAGACACCCCCATCATAATCTCCAGGACATGCGCGCGCGCGCGTGTGTGTGTGTGTGTGTGTGTGTGCGCGCATGCGTGCGCGTGCACACACACACACTCACACAGCCCTAAGCTCTGGAAGTCAAACGTCCAGAATGTACCTTACTGAGTCAAGGTTCACAGAGCCGTGCTCCTGAAGGCTCCAGGGAGAAACTATTTCCTTTCCTCTTCCAGCATCTAGAGACCACTGACTCCCTTGGCCTGTAGTCTACTCTAGCCTCGAGCCATCGATGGATGGAGTGATGGTTAATTTTTGGCTGACAACTTGCTGGGATAAGGCTAGCCTTTGGGTGTGTCTATGGGGCGTTTCTAGAGAGAATTAGCTGAGAGGGGACCCACACTGAATGTGAACAGCACCCTCTCAATCCCATAGGCTGGGACCCCAGACTGATAGAAAGGACACACGGGAGAAAGCTGGCTGAGTACCACATGCCCATCTGCTTCTTCCTGGTGCCCAGTATAAGCTAGTTCGTGCCCACCCAGCTGGGGCCTGCTCCTCCCAGCCATACTGGACACTATCCCCCCCCCAAGGGGAAAATCAGCCTTCCCCCTTAAGCTGTTCCTTGTCAGATGTTTGGTCACAGTGATGAGTGTGTGTGGCCAACACTGCCACCCTTACTCTTTTTCCGCCTTTGAGACGGGGCCCCTCGCTGAATGTGGAGCTTGAATGTTCGGCCAAGCTGTCTGACGAGCAAACTCCAGAAATCCCCCTGCCTCCTCCTCCCTCAGCACTGGGATTGTGCACATGCCTGGGTGCACTTTGGGGTGCTAGGGGTCTGAACTGAAGTCCTCATTGTTGAGGTCCGTGAGTCGCCCTACAGACCACACAAACACCAGTCTCATTCAGACATGGATGGTTTGTTGAATGCACAATCAGGACTATAGCTAAGGATTTGGGACTGAGCCATGGCCATGAACATCTTTCCTGTTGGCTCATAAAGGAAACACACACACACACACACACACACACACACACACACACAGAAAACATACTGACCGAGGTGCAGGAAGTGGTGCCCAGTAGTCAGCTCTGACTCAAGCCATGTCAAACAACAGTGCATACTGATCTTTAATTTGATGGGTTCTATGTAAAGCTTTGTGGAATTTCCTAAGATTAACAAACTTCAGAACATAACAAGATATGTGATCAGACTGACCTTGCTTTGAGTCAAATTATTTTTCTGTGTCAATGACTGGCAGGCATGTTACAACAATATAAAATAGCTTGCAGTCATAGGAGAAAAAAAAATGGTTACAGCCATGCTGGGGCAGGGGGCAGACCTCAACACTCATGCTTGTACAACAGGAACATTCCTGGCAGGTTGTCCTTAAACCAGGCTGGCCTCACACTCAATGATTTCCCCCTGCCATTCTCCCAAGTGCTGTATAAAATATTTTTTGGTTGTTTATTTTTCTTATGTAATGCTGGGGATCAAACCAGGGCCTTGCACATGTTAGACAGAATCCCACCATGGAGCTACATCTAGTCTATAAACGGAAGAGAACTGATAGAGTTAAATAGCTCCTGTCTGTGACCTGCAGATGCGTCTGGCAGGAGTGCTCTTGGCTTCCCCTGACTGCAGAGGAGTCCATTGTGTCAATATTCCTGATGAAAAGCGTCTGTGATGTGGCTTCTCCTTTGAGACGGTTTTAACATCTTCTGCTTTTCTCAATATTGAGTTAAGATATTTAAGATGGGTGTTTTGTATCTGAATGAGAACAGTGATTTTACCCTTTTGTACAAACAATCCTTGAACATGGGCTAGTGTGTCAGTCCAACTTTTCACAGAACAATAAATGCCTGAGGGAAAACAGTTTAAACTAGATATGATGGTTTGAATGAGACATGCCCCCTCCCTGCACCACAGCACACACACACAAACACACACTCACACACATGCTCATACATACCCACACAGGCTTTCACTCACACACATACATGCTCACACACATGCTTACACAATGCTTATATGCATGTTCACATTCACACACATAATTACACACATGCTTACACACATGCTCACATGCTTATACATATGTTCACACATACACTGATTACACACATGCTCACACACATGCTCACACACATGCTCACACACACAAACACAAAAATACACTCACACTTTGTATTTGAACATTTGGTCACTAGTTGGTGACAGTGTTTTTCTTTGTCATGGTTTTGTATGTATGCAGGTGTTCATGAGTGTGTGTGTGAGCTTGTGCAGAGGCCAAGGACAGAGATCACCGTCAAGTGCATACCCCAATCTCTCCACTTTATTTATTTTATTTTTTTATATTTATTTATTTTATTTATATGAGTACACTGTTGCTGTCTTCAGACACACCAGAAGAGGGCATCAGATCCCATTACAGATGGTTGTGAGCCACCAAGTGGGTGACTGGAATTGAACTCAGGACCTCTGGAAGAGCAGCCAGTGCTCTTAACTGCTGAGCCATCTCTCCAGTCCCCTCTACTTTATCTTTTGAGGCAAGGTCTCTCACTGAAGCTGGAGTGCAGTAGGCTTCCTGGCCAGCCCGTTAGCCCTCGTGATCCCTTGTCTCTGCCTCCCAGTGCTGAGGCTGCTAGGCCACAGGCACATCCTGCTATTTCCAACTTTTTATATGTGTGCTGCAGATCCAGGCTCAGGTCCTCACTAACTGATCCATCTTCCCAGCCCCAAGGGTACAAGACATGGACTGTACATGGCTGGGGTCACAGCAGGCAGAAGTGGGTCTCAGAAGGCAGGCATTTGAGAACTGTAGCCTGGCCCTGCTGTGGACTCCTTCTATCTTCTGCTCCATCTGATGTGAGCAGGCTATGATGCAGGCCCCTCCTGCCACAGACTGAGTCCCTCCAGTCCTCATGCCGACGATGCTCCAAATCCCTTCTGACCTATGACCCCAGAGAAGTCTTCTCTCCTGTAAGGCACTTCTGGCAGGAATCTTGTCACAGCAATGAAAACGGTTACTAATATGAGAGGAAAGACTTCTTTGATTCCCCGTTTGGGAGGTTGGCCCTGCTGCTCCATGCATTAGAGAGGGGTGGGTGAGAGGCGCTGCTCACCCAGGACAGCTGGGAAGCGGAGAGCTAGCATGCCCGTGCTAGAAGCTTCTCGCGTATTCCATCCCACCCCTAGCCTCTTGCTCAGTGCCTCCCATGTTCTGTCTCGGGGGATGCCCTCACACCCAGAGCTTGCTTTCCCCCCCATCTCAGGACTCTCTCCTTCCAGCCAGGTTAACAATCAGACAACACAGCTGCCACTGAGCTATGCTAAGAGTCCTGAGACCCACGCTCAGTCCTTCCAGAGCCAGCTCCGCCTGCCTCTGCTTTGAAGTTTCCAAAGCTTCTAGAGACCCAGCCGAGATCCTGCGGTTGGCCTGTTTGAGTGGTGGCCTGCAGAGCGGTCTCACACGGGAGAGCAGTGTCTGGCTGACACTGTCTAGAAATGAAGAACAGTATTCTGGGAGAACTGCAGTGCACAGACATAATACAAAGCAGACAGGCTTGTGTTCCTGCTCTCGTTCTACTAAAATGTCATCTAGGACAAATGACATATCTTCTCCACGGACAGCAGACAGTTACTCGTGAGGCATTGCATAAAGGAAGTTCCATGGCGTAGGAGGCCTCTCCTAGGGGGAGCCTTCAGGAAATGCTGGCTACTTTTATTACCAGCAGGAGCAGCAAAGGTTAACACAGCATACGCTCCCCCCCCCCCCAATTCCACCTGTCGTTCCTAACATCATGCGCCAAGCCCTCACTAGAAGGCTTGTGCTGACTTAGACAGAAGCACTAGTACAGATCAGTGTGTGCTTATCAAGTTCGACAGCGGGGGTGGGGCCGGGGGAGGGGCTGGCTTATTCTGACTGCCCCCAAAGTTTTAAACTAACCTCAGGTGGTAGAAATTGCTGAGAAACACACATCTAGTTAACGAGAAGACTTTAAAGATTTTTTTTTTAATTTATACGTATGAGTGACCTTATTATGTATGTGCTCTGTGTGTGTGTGTGTGTGTGTGTGTGTGTGTGTGTCCACAGAGGCCAGAAGATGGCAGTAGATCCCCTCCCTGAAGCTGGAGTGCTAGGTAGTGGTAAGCCTCTACCCCCAATATGGGTGCTAGGAACTGAACCTGGGTCCTCTGCAAGAGCCATCAGTGTGCTTCCCTGGGAGCCATCTCTCCAGCCCCTCCAGTCCTCCAGACCCTATCCACGCCTGGAATCCCAGCACTTGGGAGGCTGAGGAGGGAGGGTACCAGGTTCTCGGCCACTCTGCCTCCACCCTCCCCTGCAAGGAAGACAAGACAGAGTACCACGACACAGTGGAGTACCGCGACAGTGGAGTACCGCGACACAGTGTGCAACCAGGCTGTGCAGATTTGGAGTAACACAAAGGATGGGATTTATGTGTTGTAGTGGGTAACGGCCACATATGCAGGGAACATAGATGAGTGTCACTTATGACCTTCTACAATGTCAGACTTTTGCTGGTCACCATTTACTGATGGTTCCGATTTCTTCTGATAGCTGGTGTAATCACAGGCTCCTTTATGTTATTCTAACTAATGATTCTAACTGGAAGGTCACATGTTATGCTCCACACACCGGTGTTTATGTAGCCCTTAGAATGGCTAAAATGGACCAAAGGAGCCAAAGAGGCCTTACTGCGGCCGGTGGCAGAGGCAGAGAGCCACTGCAGTTTGGGCATGGGCCTACTGCCAAGAAATCACACTCTACTTAAACACACGGTGGCTCAGGCCAAAAGTAAAAATTCTTCCTCTGCCTTCCGAAGTGGAGCCCAGCCTGACCCCTGCCTCCCTGGGCACCGCTCTCTTCCTGAGTTTGGTTTTTCAGCCACTCCGGCCTTCTCTTGAGGCCACAGAGTGCTTGCCTATGCGATTCTCTCTGCCCAAATGTTTTTCCTCACTCCCATTAAAGCCTCCTGGTTCTTTGCCCACTTAATTCCTTCCTGGCCTTCAAGTCTTGGCTCCGCGCGCTGGTCTCTCTGAGTCCCAGCAGATCCCTGTAGTGCCCTCCCTGGGTGGCCAGATGTGTGTCTCTTACGCAGCGTTTATTGCCGTCAGAACTTCGCCCGGATTGTTCGGGCTATGGTTCCTGATGGCCCTGAACTGGCTTCTGCACTTTGTTAAGATTTATTTATTTATTTATTTATTATGTATACAATGTTCTGCCTGCGTGTGTGCCTGCAAGCCAGGAGAGGGGACCAAATCCCATCACAGGTGGTTATGAGCTACCATGTGTTTGCTGGGAATTGAACTCAGGACCTTTGGAAGAGCAGTGTTCTTAACCTCTGAGCCATCTCTCTAGTCCTGTTTTTGGTTGGTTTGTTTGTTTTGCTGTTTTTTTTTTTGGTTTTGTTGTTGTTTTTGAAACACGGTTTCTCTGTGTAGCCCTGGCTGTCCTAGAACTCCTTCTGTAGACCAGGCTGGCCATAACTCAGAGATCCCTGTCTCTGCCTCCCATGTTCTGCGAGTAAAGCATGAGCTAACATCATCCGGCTACTTTGTCCAGTTTGTTTGTTTTTTGGTTTTTGGGGGGGGTTGTTTTTTTTTGTTTTGTTTGTTTGTTTGTTTGTTTGTTTTTGTTTTTTTCAAGACAGGGTTTCTCTGTGTAGTCCTGGCTGTCCTGGAACTCACTTTGTAGACCAGGCTGGCCTCCAACTCAGAAATCCGCCTGCCTCTGCCTCCCGAGTGATGGGATTAAAGGTGTGTGCTACCACTGCCTGGCCATACATGCAGCTTTTTAAAAAACCAACTTCATGGGTTGGTCTCATAAGCATCATGTTGACACTTGGGCCTTTGTGCGGGACATTGTTCAAACCACAGGACTCACTTCTTGGCTAGAATAAATGTCTCTGTACTAGTGACATTAGGAGACAAGCCGACGCTCCTGTCGATGGTGACTTTGCAGCGTCCCAGCAAAGCCTCAAAGGATGAAGTTAAGGTACAGAAAGTGAGGGAGGAGAAAGGTCTCTTCTCATCTCAGATACAAAAACACACTCCTAAGGCTACCCCACTACCTAGCTTAACGCATCTGACAGCGACCCCTTCTCTGGGGAATAGGAGGAAGCCCACACATGCTGCCATAGAGGTCAAAGGACAACTTTGAGGAGTTCTCTCTTTCCCCTGGGTGGGGCATGGGGATGAGACTCAGGCGAGCAGACTTGACATCAACTGTCTTTACCCACTGAGTCACCTCATCAGCCCTCTTACCCTTTTTTCCCAGATAGCTTCTTATGTAGCCCAGGCTAGCCTTGAACTCTGATGTAGCCTCGGTTGACCTGTTCCTCCCATCTCTATCTCGAAAGTTCTGGGATTAGCATCTTACGTCTGCCCCTTCCTTCCCATGTGTAATCTGCCTCTAATTTGGATCCTTTCTTTGAAATGTCTATAGTTCTATGTGCTCTATCCCACAGCAGATGAAGAAATGGGTTCAGAGGAGGGGATGGGTCAGATCAGCAGAGGGAGAGAACGTTCATCCAGTTAGATTTAGGGAACCATGTTGTTGCCTGCTGTATGATGGGTGGATGGGTGGATGGGATAAAATGTGGATGAGCGGAAAGGCAGGCACGTTTTATCTTCTTCTCCTTGCAGATGGGAGAGCTAAGGAGAGAAATGGCATTGCATGTAAATAAAAAGTTTTATTATTTTTAATTGAATGAATGAATGAATGAATGAATTTTGAGCAAGGTGTCTTTGGGTAGCCCTGGCTGTCCTGGAACTTGCTCTGTAAAACAGGCTGGCCTTGAACTCAGAGATAGCACCTGCCTCTGCCTCCCAAGTGCTGGGCTAAGAGGGGTGAGCCACCAACCTGGCTTAAACCATTGTTCTAAAAGATTTATCTTGGTTTTATTTCCTGTGGATGGGTGTTTTGTCTATGTCATGTGCATGTAGCAGACATGTAGACCGGAAGAGGGTGCTGCATCCTCTGGAACTGTAGGTATAGACTATAGTGAGCAGCCATGAGGGTGCTGGAAATCAAACCACAGTCTTCCAGAAGCACAGTCAGTGCTCTGAGCCGCTGAGCCATCCATCTCTTCATCCCTTCACATTTTTTATTTATTATATGGTGATGGTGATGATGGTGATGATGGTGATGATGATGATGACTGGTATAGGAAGTATTCTTTGTGTGTGTGTGTGTGTGTGTGTGTGTGTGTGTGTGTATGCATGTGTAGATCAGAGGACAAGTCTGGGGAGTTTATTCACTCTATCAATTGATATTGAAAATCATCACAGAGCCTTGGGATCAAATTGAGGTCATCAGGTGTGTATGGTGAGTGCTTTAACCCGCTTCCCCATCTTACCAGCCCCCAGATGGTATTATCTTACAATTTCTTTTTCTATTTATTTGTGTGTGTTGGGGCCAGAGGGCAGGTCATGCCATGGCATGTGTGCGGAGCTCAGAGGATAATTTTCAGGACTTGGTAGATTCCCAGAATGGCCACCTCAGGTCTTCAGTCCTGGGGGCAAATGTTTACCCGCTGAGCCACCTTGCTAGCCCCACAATTGCATTACCTTGAAACTAAATGCAGAACTTGGACTGAAACTTGCAAGTCTCAGCCTGAAGGCTGGAAGTCTAGACAGTCTTCAGCGGTCCCAGCTCCCGTCTCCCTGCTAGGGTTGGGCCAAAGAAACCAATGTTAGAGAAAAATTGCTCTCTGAAGTAGAGGGCTATAAACATGGTGAGGAGATAATTCCCTATGCTGGCAACTCCAAATAGGCAGCTTAAAGGGAGGCCATGGCTGGCACCTTGCCCCAGGAGGCTGGCTATATTGGGTCCGGCTCCTGATGACCTTGGTGGTGGTGGCTTGGGAATTAGGTTAATTTGCACCTGGGGGGTGTTAGCAAATCTGTAATTGTTCTTCTGTTCTTCCTTCCTAATTAACTGTAAGCTGCCTGCAACCGGAGCATGGCTTTCTGTGTCCTTCGCCTGCCTCCTCCCATGCTGCAGCAGTGTAGACAGCCCCCAGGCTAGTCTTTGGAGCATCATGTTTCCATGCTAGGAACAGCAGATTCGTCCTCACGAAACGCTGTATAAAACCCCACCGTGTCTCTTGTGGGTTACACTCTGGAGACAGTCCCCGGGGAGGCACAAGGCAGCCTGAAACCACAGCACAGGCAAGGTGAGGTGAAGACAGCTCAGAGCGGAGACCTTTGAATGTCTCCTCATCTGAGGAAGCCTTGTAATGGGATTCAGGGTGAGCAGAGGTGGGGACCACTCTGGCAAAAGGAGATAGGAGGCTGTTATCTCATAGCAAACAGGATTGGAAGCCAGAGGACAGAATACCAATTTGTCCCTGTGGGAGGACTGATCTTTGAGAGGAGGAGAGCAGTTTCCCAAGGAGGAGCGCTGGCTTTAAGACTAACATTCAGCTTCCAGTGGAGTTCCTACCCTCTCTTCCCCATTAGCTAACCAGAGCTTGCTCCTTGAACAGCTCCGGGTGGGCGGGCAGACGCAACCCCATCTAGCTGTTCAGATAGGTTCTGTGCTGAGATCTGAACTCAGGTCCTCATGCTTGTGTAGCAAGCATTTTACTGACTAAGCCTTCTTCTGAGCCCCCAAATCTACATTTTTATCACCTTTTCAAAAATAATTTGTGGTGCTGAAGTTTGAATGCAGAGTCTTATGTATGCTAAGCAAGTGCTCTGTTGGCTGGTGCTCCCTCCTCCTCCTCCTCCTCCTTCTCCTCCCTCTCTTCTCCCTCTCCATGGGCCCCTTTATGTTTTGAAACATAGTTTTACACTGTGGGCTGGTCTCAAACTCACAGCAATCCTCCTGCCTCAGCTTCCTGATTGCTGGAGCTCTCAGAAGGACGATCAGAGCCTGGACTGGGTCAATGTAAAGTCCCCAAGTCAGCGCGGTGAGGTGGGGGGTGGGGGCTGCTGGGGCTTTGCTTTGGGAAAAGATTAGGATACTTCTCACAGGGAGGTTCTCACTAGGGAGCAAGGCTGGCTCCCTGCCCCCTCCCTTCCGCTTATTGGTTCCAGATGTGAACACTTACTCTGTCCTGACATTCCACGTACCTTCCCCAGAGACCAAATGCAACTATCTCCAAAACTGTGAGCTGAAGAGATCTCTTTTCAGCCAGGTGTGCTGCCACACGTCTGTAATCCCAGCACTTGGGAGGCAGAGGCAGGCGGATCTCTGAGTTGAGGCCACCTTTGTCTACAGAGGGAATTTCAGGACAGCCAGGGCTACACAGAGAAACCTTGTCTTGAAAATCAACAATGGGGCTGGAGAGATGGCTCAGCGGTAAAGAGCACTGACTGCTCTTCCAGAGGTCCTGAGTTCAAATCCCAGCAACCACATGGTGGCTCACAACCATCTGTAATGAGATCTGATGCCCTCTACTGGTGTGTCTGAAGACAGGTACAGTATACTCACATACATAAAATAGTAAATCCTTTTAAAAAAGAAAGAAAGAGCCAGGTGTGGTGGCGCACGCCTTTAATCCCAGCACTCGGGAGGCAGAGGCAGGCGGATTT
>NC_034595.1:87336310-87378194 GCF_900095145.1 Mus pahari
TGAGTTCCAGGACAGCCAGGGCTACACAGAGAAACCCTGTCTCAAAAAAAAAGAAAGAAAGAAAGAAAGAAAGAAAGAAAGAAAGAAAGAAAGAAAATCAACAACAAAAGAAATCTCTTTTTGTTGTGAATAACCTGCATTATTGTTTTGTGTGTTTTTTTTAATACTGGCAAAAAAGCTGGTTAACGTAACATCCGTGGTCTCCTAACAGCCTCAGGCTCCATGCTCCTCAGCTCTAACTCCAGAGTAAGGCCAGCCTGAGTCCAAATCTTGGCTCTACCTGTCTCCTATTTTATTTAAGATTTTAAAACTTCTTTAGGTCTCACTTACCTAATTTGATCTAAAAGAGATCTGGATGTGGTGACACATGCTCCTAATCCCCGAAGTCAGGAGGCTGAGGCAGGAGGATTGCTGTAAGTTCTCTGCTTTCACACAGAAGCTACTTAGGGAACACCCAGAGGGGATGGCTGAGGCTGGACGGAGGGCAAAAGAGGCAGATTTTAAGATCAGCCAGGCCAGCAGAGGCTAGCAAGCTTGTGTTACGGGCCTGCTACACTAAAGCCATTCCCTGCCTCTGTTCTGGATGCTCCATCCCCAAATAGGACAACAGGGAGAGCTGGAAGTCACCTGTTCCCATCAGCATTTCCTGTGCCAAGCCTAGGGTATACAAGGTCCAGTAAGGACAAGAGTCGGCACTCACTACCTCATACGCACCCGGACCCCAGCCCTGCCCCTCCCCCAACCCTGGAACACCCGAAAGCCCCTACCGCTCTAGGCATTTTGCAGGCAAGGTTCATGAACTCTAACTTCATGCTGCAGAATAGATGAGAACAGGTGTCGTTTTTGTTCCCATTTCACAGATGAGGAAACTGTGGGCACGGGAAGAGGAAGGAAGTTGCCCACATGGACAAGGGGCCCGAGTTGGGATCTGAACCCAGGCGACAGAGCTCCAGACTCTTGTCCCCTTGGAGTGCTCACAGTCTAATGAGTTTGTATGGGTAACCCGCCTAGGAAAAGCTACCTGGGGCAGTCTACGGACAGTTCCCCAACTCCACGCAGGATGTGTTTACCCCCATCCGGTTTTCACTTCCGGCCCCAGTCTTCCGCTTCTGTGGGGCTTCCGGCCTCAGCCTTCCCGTTCTGCCTCCAGTAGAACTGTGAAAGAAGAAACCATCATGTCACACCTGGAGTCAGTATGTCGCAGACACTAACGGAATCCCTGCATGCCCATCCTGGACTTTCTCCTCTGGCAAGAGGCGAGGGAGAGTTGAGCCAAGCTCTGTAGTGAACACTTCTAATTCCAGCTTTGAGAGTGGAGCCAGGAGGATCAGGAGTTCAAGGACAGCTAGAACTACCTGAGATCCTGCTTCAGAATGGGGGAGGGGGGCTGAAGGGATAAGAAAGGAAAGGGGGTTTTTCTTGAGGCACTGTGGCTTGGTTTGGTTTTACTACACTGAAGACTAGGGTGTTGTGCATTCAAGGTGAGCACCCTGTTACTCCAGCCCCAAGCAGGGCCTCGAACCTGAGCTTCCTGGCAGCTCCAGCCTTAGAGCCAGAAGCAATTCAGGCCCCCTGTCCTTACCCTGTGTCACTGAGTATGACCTGGCCATGACCAGGGGTCTTACCTAACATCTTGCTTACAAGGGGGACTTGGGAGCACTCGCCTGAGGTGACATCGATTCTGTGACAGCTCCAGAACAAAGATAAATGTGTCCTGCCTGAGAGAGCATTTATAATTTCTGTCTCAGTGACTCCTCGGAGAGCTGGGCACAAACTCACCAAAACAGGATGGACAGCGAGAAGCAGGGGCTTTGAATATGCATAAGTCAGGGGCTGGAGAGATGGCTCAGTGACTAAGAGCCCTGGCTGCTCTTCCAGAGGTCCTGAGTGGCTCACAAACCATCCGTACTTGGATCTGATGCCCTCTTCTGGCATGCATGCAGAGAGAGCACTCATATACATAAAATAAATACATCTTTAAAAAAGCTAAGGACTGGGCTGGCGAGATGGCTCAGCGGGTAAGAGCACTGACTGCTCTTCCAAAGGTCCTGAGTTCAAATCCCAGCAACCACATAACAACCATCCATAACAAGATCTGACTCCCTCTTCTGGAGTGTCTGAAGACAGCTACAGTGTACTTACATATAATAAATAAATAAATAAATCTTAAAAAAAAAAAAAAAAAAAGCTAAGAACTACACATAAGCCTCCCCTTGGATCCTGACTCTGCCACATATATGCTATGCAACCTTAAGGATGTCACTTGATCTACCTGAGTCTTGGTCACTATCCTTAATGAAATGACAGTAACCAGGCTTTTGGCAATGATCTTGTGAGATATAGTGATCTCGTATAGGAGTGTAGGAAGGTAGAGCACCGGCCCTGAGCCAGACTGCTTGGTTGGGTCCCACGTCCACCACATGTGTGTGCAAACCATGCGTGTGAGTATACCTGAATATTCCAGAAGAGGGCTTCCCATCCCCTGGAGCTCGAGTTCCTGGTAGTTGTGAGCCACCCAATGTGGGTGCTGGAATCTGAACCTTGGACCTCTGGTCCTACAGTCTCGAGAACTAAAGCATGGTTTTACCTCACATGCTCAGGAGACAGACAGGCACACAGTAAGTCCTCAGGAAGATAAGTAGTAGCCCTCACTGAGAGTCACCACAGCGCCTACAGTGCCATCGGCGATATGACAGGACCACGAAAGTCATCACCGAAGGCCCCGGAGGAAGTGGCCTGCGGAGTGGCACCTGTTGTCTCAGCTGCCACTTCTTGCTGGGGGAATGGGGGGGTTGGGGGTTGGGGGGTTGGGAGAATGGGGGGACGGGGGTAGGGCGAGTTTGCCATCCCTGACCCCAAGGTTCCCTGACCAAGCTGATGATGCACTGCGCCCCAATCTGTAGGCTCCCCCTCACCCTCTAGGAGCCCAGCATTCTGGAGACGCTCCTGGAGCCTGTTAGAGATTTAGCTCCCGGATGGCAGCTACTGATCAGCAATTAAGCTCCCATTGTAGATGTCAAGACAGAAATACATTTTTGCTGTTGAGTGGGGAGGTGTTCCCACGGGTTGTCAGAGACTGGGGTTCTTATTGTCCCTGCCGCAGCGAAGTCTTATCTACTTCTGTACTTACTACCGCCAGAAGGGACCTAGCCCAGGACCTAGGACCCGAACTCAGCAAGCGCTCGTTGTAATCGCTGAGTCATCTTCCAGCCTTCCCCCTGACCCCTGCCATTTTCTTTTAAGGTGGGGTCTTATTATGTGACCCTGGCTGGTCTGGATTAGGCTGTGTACAGCAAGCTAGCGAAACTCATAGAAATCCACCTGCCTCTGCTTTTCAAATGCTGGGATTAATGGTGTTTGCCACCACGCTCGGCTATTTGATGTTTTTTGTTTTTGTTTTTTAACACTATCTTAAAATAATTGTAAAATACACTGTTACATCCGAGAAGTGCATATAACTACCCCTTAGTGTTCAGAGCACCCTGGTAGAACCCTGAGCCGACTCTCCAGAGGAAGACATAGGATAAGCGCTGCCACCGTGAAGCCTCAAATGCCACTTTTGTTTATTATTTATTCACAGGTAGGCTCTAATTTCATACTTCAGGGTGACCTGAAACTCCCTAGGCTGCCCTCAAATTCAAAGTGATCCTCCTGCCTCAGGCTCCTGAGTGCTGATCTTACAGGTGTGATCCAGCACACCCAGGCCTACATCTGTGTAAATTGTGGTCTTCAGTGGGGTCCACAGTCCACTGGACACAGAGTGAACTTTGGGAGGGATTCACGATGGGAAGGAGTCCATGGAGCTAGCTTCCTGTCTGTGGAGCTAGCTTCCTGTCCGTGGAGCTAGCTTCCTGTCTTAGTTAGGGCTTCTGATGCTGCAAAGGAAGAGGATGATAAAAAGCAAGCTGGGGATGAAAGGGTTAATCTGACTCACACTTCCATGTTGTAGTACATCACTGAAGGAAGTCAGAACTTGGAGGCAGGAGCTGATGCAGAGGCCATGGAAGGCTGTTGTTTACTGATTTGCCCCTATCCTTTGCTGAGTTTGCTTTCTTTTTTTTATTTTTTTTTATTTTTTTAAAAATATTTATTTATTATATGTAAGTACACTGTAGCTGCCTTCAGACACTCTAGAAGAGGGCATCAGATCCCACTACAGATGGTTGTGGGCCACCATGTGGTTACTGGGATTTGAACTCAGGACCTTTGGAAGAGCAGTCGGCACGCTTAACCACTGAGCCATCTCACCAGCCCTGAGTTTGCTTTCTTACAAAAAGAAAAAACATACACACACACACACACACACACATACACACACACACACACACACACACACACACACTAGCCCAGGGATGGCCCCGCCCACAATGGGCAGGGCCCTTCTCCATCAATCACAAAGTAAGAAAATGCCGTACAAGCATGTCTACAGCCCGAATTTATTTATTCATCCCTTTATTTCTTTGTTTGTTTCAGCCCACATTTATAGACACATTTTTATTTTCTTTCTTTTTTTAATTGTATTTTATGTCCATTGATGTTTTGCCTGAATGTGTGTCTATAAGTGAGGGTGTCAGATCCTATGGTAGTGGAGTTACAAACAGGTATGAGCTGTCATGTGGATGCTGGGAATTGAACCCAGGTCCTCTGAAAGAGCAGCCAGTGTTCTTAAGCACTGAGTATCTCTCAAGCCCTGTTAATTTATCTCTCAAGTCCTGTTTTTTGTTTTTTGGGTTTTGGGGGTTTTTTGTTTGTTTGTTTGTTTGTTTGCTTGCTTGCTTGTTTTCGAGGCATGGTCTCTCTACAGAACTCTGGCTGTCCTGGAACTCACTATATAGTCCAGGCTGGCTCCAAACTCACAGAGATCCTCCTGCCTCTGCCTCTTGGGTGTTGAGATTAAAGGCAAGAGCCACCATGTCTGTCCTTTAGATTGATAATTTCAGTTCAGGTCCCTTCCTTGGGGACAGAGCTAGTCACCTGTCTGTTTCTCAGTGAGGTCTAAGCCACCCACCTTCAGGAAGCTGGAAGTCCTTTGTCCAACTCAGTCAGTCTCCACCCTTGATTTCTATGTGAGGGAGACAGTGAGTCACCACAAGCACTACCCA
The DNA here is from genome assembly GCF_900095145.1 of Mus pahari. Taxonomy (NCBI): domain Eukaryota; kingdom Metazoa; phylum Chordata; class Mammalia; order Rodentia; family Muridae; genus Mus; species Mus pahari. The sequence continues at coordinate 87,341,413 of NC_034595.1, forward strand.
TCTTCATTCAGTTGTTCCGGGCGGAGGCTTCCCGCCGACGCTGCTCGCTCTCTGAGGAATCACAGGAGGTTTAGAGTCACTAGGAATACACCCATTCTCTCCTTCTCCTTTTTCATTTTTCCCTCACGACTTTTCAGACAGGCTCTCACTCTGTAGCCCTACTGGGTGAGCAGATGGCCAGATCAGAGACTCCCTTTCCTTGGTTTCCTGCAGTGGCAAGGGACACAGAAGAGAGGCTGAGCTGATGAAGGCCTCCCTGTATCCTTGTAGGGAGGTCTCGAAACTGCTACAGCAGAACAATTTATCCCTTCTGTAACTCCATACCCCTGTGCCCTGTGATGGTCCGGTCTTGGAAATTACGGCATCATTATGTGGACAAGAATAAACGTGTGCGGTCCAGCGAGATGGCTCAGTGGGTAAAGGTGCTTGCTGCCAAGCCAGGTTCAGCCCTTGAAACCTATGTGGTGGATAGAACTGACCCCTGCAAGTTGTCTTTTGATCTCCATGTGCATGCCATGGTACAAAGGCACATGTGTGTGCACGTGCACATGTACATAGAAACTAAATGTTAATTTTTAAAAAAGATTTATTTATTTTATGTATGTGAGTACACTGTCACTGTCTTCAGACACACCAGAAGAGGGCATTGGATCCCATTACAGATGGTTGTGAGCCACCGTGTGGTTGCTGGGAATTGAACTCAGGACCTTTGGAAGAGCAGTCAGTGCCATCTCTCCGGCCCCCACTAAATGTAATTTTTAAAAAAGAGCAATATGCATGGTGGTGAAAGATGGATTAGTTAGTAAGGTTCTTACCATAAAAAAAACAAAAAAGCAAGCAAGTAAGCAAACAAAACTGCAGACCTGAGTTTGATCCCCAGTGCCCATCTAAAAGTTCTGCAAGGCAGCATAACTCCAGTAAACGAAAGGCGGCTGTAACCCCAGCGCTGGTGGGTAGAGACAGGAGGATCTCTGGGAGAGGAATGGAGGAAGACAACGGATATTGGCCTCTGTGTCCCACATGCATGTCCATATGTACACATACAGGAACACATCACATACCTGTGCACACAAAGAAAAACATGCAAAACTGGTCCCTGTCCCTGTCCTCCCCCTCCTCCTCCTCCTCCTCCTCCTCCTCCTCCTCCTCCTCTTCCTCCTCTTCCTCTTCCTCCTCCTCCTTCTCCTCTCCCTCCTCCTTCTCCTCCTCCTCTTCCTCCTCCTCCTCTTCCTCCTCCTCCTCCTCCTCTTCCTCCTCCTCCTCCTCCTCCTCCTCCTCCTCCTCCTCCTCCTCTTTCTCTCCTCCCCCCTCCCTCTCCCACGTGGTTTCAGTAGGTAGTACAGGCTAATCTCAAGCTCATGATCTTCCTGCCTCAGCCTCATGAGTGCTGGCATTACAAGCATGTGTCACCATCCAGGCTTTACAAATTGACGTGATTCAGATTGGTTTGGAAGCACCATGAGATTGCTCCAAATGACTTAGCCTTGGCTGGCTCTGGACATCGCTGTGTTTCTATCTTCCTGTCTCCAGGATATGTACCTCCTTTGTCAGGCTCATGTCACCCTTCACCACTGTCATCGGGGCACCTAAGGATTGACTAGCCAGGGGTAGAGAGATGGCTAAGCAGTTAAGAGCACTGACTGTTCTTCCAGAGGTCCCGAGTTCAATTCCCAGCAACTACACGGTGGCTCACAACCATTTGTAATGGGATCCAATGCGCTCTTCAGGTGTGTCTGAATAGAGTGACAGTATACTCACATACATAAAAATAAATAAATCTTAAAAAAAAAAAAAGCACAACTTTTTTTTTTAATTGACTAGTCAGTAAGCTTTTTACATTTGAAAATTCTGAGGAACCCCAGTTCCCTGGAGGTCAATGCTCTGGTAGATGGTCCCAGATGACCCTGTGAACATCCAATCAGCAAAGATACACAGTTTCCGGGACCAGAGAAAATAAATGTCCTGCCCTCAGCTGGTTAGAAAGATGTGCAAATTACAAGTTAGGCAGGTGCAACAATGGAATCGTGCGAGTGTGTGGGGTTACCCTGCCCGCCACTGAGCCTGCTAGAACTTTCCATTCAGATCAATTCCACTGAGGAAAGAAAGAGACCTTCCTCCTTGCTTCTCTGTGGTGGTGTTCCTTGGGGCTGCTACCACCAGAGTATTTGTGTGCCGTCCCACCACCCCCGCCTAAATTCTTAGGTCAGAATCTTCATTCTCGGGCTGGTGAGATGGCTGAGCAGATATAAGAACTTCTCACACAAACTCGATGACCTGAGTTCAAACCCTGGTTCCCACTGTAGGAGAGAACAAGCTGTGTGGCCCTCTGACCTCCACGCCTGCACTCTCCTACACAGGCTGGGGATTACCTCAGGCATGGGAAGCGGTTACTTTGTAGGGATGACTGCCTTCTATAAAAGAGGCTTGACAGACAATCCCCTTGTCCTGCTCCCATTTGATGAACAATGAGAAAAGCCATCAGATTGATTGATTGATTGATTGACTGATTGATTTGAGAGATGGTTTCTCTGTGTAGCCCTGACTGTCCTGGACAGTCTCAAACTCCCAGAGAACCACCTGCCTCTGCCTCCTAAGAGCTGGGATTAAAGGTGTGCGCCACCTCTCTCTCTCTCTCTCTCTCTCTCTCTCTCTCTCTCTCTCTCTCTCTCTCAATCTCTGCTATTTATACCAAGCTTATGACATTTTGTTACAGATGTTTAAATGGACTATGACAGAGAAGTAAACCGTCATGGGTTCAAATCCTACCCTTGCAGTTTCCTAATGGTGTGGGCAGTAGCTCCCTCATTGGTCGCCAGTTATATGTAAGAGAGGGATGGGAGCCAGGCGTGGTGGCGCACGCCTTTGATCCCAGCACTCAGGAGGCAGAAGCAGGCAGATTTCTGAGTTCGAGGCCAGCCTGGTCTACAAAGTGAGTTCCAGGACAGCCAGGGCTATACAGAGAAACCCTGTCTCAAAAAAAAAAAAAAAAGAGAGAGAGAGAGAGAGAGAGAGAGAGAGAGAGAGAGAGAGAGAGAGAGAGAGAGAGAGAGAGAGAGAGGGAATGGGACAACCTCCTAAACTTGAATTAACCACTGGCCTGATTCTTGCAGATCAGACAGCTGTTACAGATGTTAGGAGACACGGGCTGGAACACAGCAGCTCTGGGGTCTGATTTGGGAACTAAATCAGTTTTCTCAGGAGCATATGCCCTCGGCAGCCATAATGATATCTGTGGGCAAAAATCTCTACAGGAGGCAAACATGGTTAAATGAGGTGGTCCACAGACACAAAATGCTGAAAGCAGAGTCTAGGTGGATGTCAGGGGCAGTGCTCTGAAACCGAGGGCTCCCCATCATATTTACAGTTCAATGGGTTTCTTCTGCAGACTTAAAATGACTCCAGCAAGGTACGGATAGCTGTGATTGGCTTGTCAGCAGACTTTTGGGTTTTTTTTTTTTTTTTCCTTCAGAAATCATCTCCTGCTCTACCCAGGGACCCCTAGCTGATACAGTCATTTGATCCCCTTTACAAACCTTGTTAGCCTCTCTCTCTGTACTTTAAATAAAAGTTACTTTTTGGCAAGCTTGAATTTGTAATGGGGGGAAAAAAGAGAAAAAAATAAAAAGATATGACTGCTTTGAAGGCAGAGAGTCTGGGTGTGCGGTTGCCATGGAAACGATTAATCGTGTAAACTTTATGTTATAGGATGCCCAGTTAGGTAATTGGTCAGGAGGGAAAGGAAGATGCTCTGAGCAGTTCCCCCACCCCCACCCCGGGTCTGGGGTAGAGGGGAGGGAAGGGAAAAAGGAAGGAAAGAAAGAGGAAGGAAGGAGAAAGGAAGAGAGCAAACACTAGCCAGGGAGAGGTTGACAGATGATGGATGGAAAGCTTTCTTTTCTCGCAGGGGAAAAGTGTTACAAGGTAGCTTGTGCTTTGGTTACGTAGGAGCCACAGGACTCTGAAGTGCATCTTTTTTCTCCTCTACCTACAGATTAAAATGCCAGGCAAAATCAAGATGAGAGAGAGGCATGTGGTGTCTCATGGCTGGAAGAGTGTCACAGGAGGATAGCCATGAGTTAGAGGCCAGCCTGGGCTACAGAGTAAGTTCCAGGTCATAGTGAGACCCAGTCTTTAAAACACAATAAGGAGAACACTAGAAGCAGAGGAAGAAAGGTTGTGAGTAGGGCTATTAACATTCCCAGCAGGAAGTACAGAGCAGGCACTTCGCATGTGTGAGGTCCTGGGTTCCAGCCCCAACCCAGCCCCAACACACACACACACACACACACACACACACACACACACACACACACACACACACATGCACGCACGCACTCATACACGCATGCACGCACACACACGCGCACGCATGCACTCACATGCACGCGCACGCACTCACACGCATGCACGCACTCGCACACATGCACACACGCACACACACATACACACACACGCATGCACACACGCACGCACTCGCACACACTCACACAAGCTTACATGCATGCTCACATGTACACGTGCTCACACACACACATACACATACATGTGCGCATGCAGAATGCTCACCCAGAATAGAGTCTTTCTGCCTAGGAGGCACCAGCGCCTACGAAGCAAAGCTACCTGTAACTGTTTTGCTACTAAGGGACTTCCACATCCTTGGAGATGTTTACCGGTGTCCCAAGAGTCTTACACATGCTACGACCTGAGCTACAGCCACAGCCCTAGGTTTTAATTTATATCTTTATTTTGGTGTCTGTCTTGTGCAAAACATAAACCAGACACCACTCTCGCCTCCAGCGAGTTTGCATTGTAGGTAAGAGAACATGAAAATAACCAGTGGTTCTCAGTAATCAGCTGGTGTCGTCACAGAGGCTCAGTGCCCGCTGACTGCTGACATACACTATCTCACTTAAACTAACCACCCATCAGTGGGCACTGTTACCATCTCAACGTTCATATAGGAAATGGAATTACCGGTTAGCAAAGCAACTTGTTCCAAGACACACAGCTGAATTGAGATTTGACTCCAGACAGCAAGGATGGGAGGCCTAGTTATCAAACCAAACTGCGGGAGGCTGCTTTGGACTGAAGCTGCTGGGAATCATGAGATTTTGGAGATTTGGAAACGGCCAGATTTTGGAATGGAGATCCAGAGGGTTCAGAGTAGTTCCTGTGCGTACCAGTTTCATCTTGTTGCTCTGATAAAATGCCCTGACAAGAAGCAACTTGAGGGAGAAAGGGCTTATTTGGCTTTGCGTTCCCGGTTACAGTGTGGCTCAGCAGAGAAGTCACGGTGGCAGGAGCGTGAAGCAGGAATGTGAAGCGGTTAATCACACCACACACGGTTAAGAGCAAGAAGAAATGCAACCACACAGCCCTACATGCTTCCTCTCTCCTTTCCTATCCAGCCCAGGACACACACACCAACACCCTTCCCATTCCAGCCTAGGGAATGGTGCCACCCACAGTGGCCCGGGTCTTCTTCCCATATCAGTTAATCTTTAAGACAATCCCACACAGGCATGCTTATGGGTCAACATAATCTAGATAATTCTTCAGTTAAGGGGTGACTCAAGTCAACAGTTTAATCAAAACACTTGGCAGAAAGAAAATCCCTTTGCTCCCTGGTGCTGGACTTCATGTCTCATTCTTCCTTTTTCAGTTGAGCTGACATTCAGACTTCCCTCATGTGCTGACTTGTTAGCCACACACACTGGAATGGAAGGGCTGGAGGCTCAGGGAACCAGCTAGGCATCACTCGGACCTGTTTTCAGGGCCACAGGAGGATAGCAGCCACCAGGTATCTTTGGCACCTGAGAGGAATGCATAGAAGTGACAGCCCTCTGCTTGTAGCCTTTAGGGTTTCATTTGGCAGGGACTTGTTCTGTGGCTTCCAGAAGTCACCCTGGCTCCCTGAGCCTCAGTTTCTCCCTCTGGTTATTCTCTCTGCGACTATGAGATCATGTTTCCAATTCATGGCTAGTAGCCAGGATGAAGAAATAGAGGCAAGCCCCTCAACCACGCTGGTTGTCACAGGCCAAGAAGTGTGGGAAAGCTGGGACTGAGAGAGGTGACGTCAACTACCCAGAACCACTCAGCACGTGGACTGAAGACTGAGTTCCAGCGATGATCCTCCCCCTCCCTTCGTTGATCAGCAAATCAGTCCAAGAAAGTCAGCAGGTCACTGGATACCCAAAGGCTGGACCTCGCCCTGGGGCTAACTTTTCGCGACTCAGCCCATCACACAATGACTAGGGAGTAAGCTTACCCCTGATATCACCGAGTCAGATCTCTAGGGACGTGATGCTGTGGAGGGTCAACCGTGCCCCCGCCTTCCCCTGAGTCCAGGGCCCCTGCTTCTTTGTTTCCTGTTTTTCTACCTGTAGTATGCCTCAGATTCCTTCCCTGTTTGTACCTGTTTTCCCTGTGTGAGGAGGACCAAGCCTGGTAGCCAACGCCCAGCGCCTGCCCTTAGTCTTGGGAAGATCGACCATGGCTGAGAGGCCGAGAGTCGACATGGAATCTCTAGAGTTCTCCGCTAAAAATCAATGCAGCTCTGCAACGAAACAAAAATCCAACCCCAAACCAATAATTAATTGTTTTCAAGACAAGGTCTCAATGCAGTCAGAACTCGCCTTAAACTTGCTATGTAGACAAAGATGGCCTCAAACTCTTGACCCTTTTGCCTCCGTTCCCTCAGAGGCATTACAGGGATCGCAAGCATGAAGCACTGCGCCTTGTGTTTGCAAACGAGCACTTGCAGAGGATACTCTGTTCCCTGTACCCACATGGTGGCTCACAACTACTGCAGCGCATGCTCCAGGGCGTCCGTTACCCTCTTCTGCCATCAGTGTGCACCCACACACCTTTATATAAATAAAAATTTAAAAAATCAGGGCTGGAGAGATGGCTCATCTCTTAAGAGCACTGAATGCTCTCCCAAAGGACCTCAGTTCAGTTTCCAGCAATCACGTGGCAGCTCACAGCTGTCTCTAATTCTCCTGTCACCCTCACACAGACACACAAGTTGACAAAACACTAATGTACATAAAAAGCAAAAATAAATAAGTCTCTTAAAAAGAAATTTTAAAAACAATACGTTGAGCCAGGCAACGGTGACACACTTTAATCCCAGCACTTAGGAGGCAGAGGCAGGTGGATCTCCAAGTTCAAGGCCAGCCTGGTCTACAGAGTGAGTTTCAGGACAGCCAGGGCTACACAGAGAAACCCTGTCTTGAAAATACAAACCCAACCAAACCCACCAACCAACCAACCAACCAAAACAAACCACACAATAAAAAAAATCAAAAGAGGTAATGTCTTGGGGCAGGGGGTAAGCTCAGTTGGTCCAGCACTTGCCTAGCATGCACGAGGGGACCCCAGCTCTGCATATGGATCTGTCAGCACGAGTCCATCATCCCAGCAGTTGAGAGATGGAGGCAGGAGGGTCAGAAGTTCGAGGTCACCTGTGCCTTTACTCCATTTTTCTAGTGGATTGTATTCTTCATGGTTACTTTTTAGGACAATTATCTGATCAATATTTTGAGGTTTTGTTGCCTTATTTTTGCAGTACTGGGAACGGGGCCAAGGTCCTTGTGCATGTCAGGAAAGTGGGATGCCTTTGAGCTATGTCTCCAGCCCAGCCCTATACTGTTAACCCCACCCTTTCCTTTTCCCACGTACCAGAGCTCAGATGTAATGCTTCCTTCAAACTGGGCAAACGCTCCACCACTGAGCTCCAAACACTTTGTTTTTATTTATTTACTTCCTATTTATTTATTTATTTGTTTGTTATTTTGGTTTTTCAAGGCAGGCTTTTTTCTGTAGTCCTGACTGTCCAAGAACTCACTCTGTAGACCAGGCTGGCCTCAAACTCACAGAGATCTTCTGCCTGCCTCTGCCTCCTGAGTGCCAGGATTAGAGGTGTGCCCTGCCTGGCTCTAAGCCCCTTGTTTTATGTAACATTTTCCCCTAATCTTGTCGTTTTGACTTTGTTTATGGTGTCATTTGCCACAGAGAAGCGTTTATTTCTATGTAGTCAAATCTGTCAGCCATGCCAATATTTTAAGAAAATAAAGGTTATTTTTAAGCCACGCATTTTTATTTAGATGGCACATGAAGCCTCACTTTGCTTCCTTGCCAGATGTCGTCTATTTTAAGTCATGCGGAAAAATAAAACAACGATCAATTAATACATTACATTTTTCTTCCCCCCCCCCCAATATTAGATATGGAATCCAGGGCAAGGGCTGTGTCATTGACCCAGCAGCCATCTTCACGGCTTTGTTTCAGATTTGTCCCCTGTCCCAGTCAACACTGAAGACGAAGGTGAGGATGATGAAGAAGATGAGGATGAGGACGATAACAATGACAGCAGTGGTGATAGAAGTGATCACAATGACGGAGGTGATGATGGTGATGAGGAGGAGGATGGTGATCATGACGAAGAAGAAGATGAGGAGGATGAAGAAAATAGAGATGCTGTCATGGTGACAAACAGAAAAATGGTGGTAGTGAGCATGGTAGGATAAGAAGGATGTTGGCGATGAGGAGGAAGGATGAAGAAAGCTTCTACTCTGTGCCGAGGGCTATGTCGTTCTCATCCTTTAATCCTTACAACTGCCTTTTTCCTTCCCTTTCTCTGAGATAGTCTTGCTGTATGGTCCTTGCTGGCCTGGGACTGGACATGTAGCCCAGGCTGGCCTTGAACTTGTGGCATTTCTCCTGCCTGAGTCTCCTTAGGCTGGCATGACAGGCGTGTGCCACCACTCCTAACTCTTAAAATATTTTTTGATTTGTTTATGTTATTTTACATGTATGAATGTCTTGCCTGCTTGTACCATGTGTGTGCCTGATGCCCGAGGAGGTCGGAAGAGAGTGTTGGATCCCCTGGAACTGGAGCTGGGAACCAACCTGGGTCTTCTCTAGAAGCAATAAATGCTCTTAACCTCTGAGTCATTTCTCCAGCCCCAGCTCTTTTTTTTTTTTTTTTTTAATTGAAGAACAGGTCAGGCGTGGTGACACACACCTATACCTGGAACCCAGAAGGTAGGGGGAAGAGGATGGAGTGTGTGTGGGGGTGTCAGAGACCAGACTGGAAACATGAGAGCCTGCCTCAAAAAACCTAAAAGATGTGCTGGCGAGATAGCTCAGTGGGTAAGAGCACAGACTGCTCTTCTGAAGGTCCTGAGTTCAAATCCCAGCAACCACATGGTGGCTCACAACCATCTGTAATGGGATCTGATGCCCTCTTCAGGTGTGTCTGAAGACAGCTACAGTGTACTTATTTATAATAATAAATAAATCTTTGGGCCTGAGTGAGTGGGCTGACCAGAGAGCAGAGGTCCGAAAAATTCAATTCCCAACAACCACATGAAGGCTCACAACCATCTGTACAGCTATAGTGTANNCATATACATAAAATGAATAAATAAATCTTTAAAAAAAAAAAGAAGAAGAAGAAGAAGAAGAAGCTGGGCATGGTGGCCCATGCCTTTAATCCCACCACTCGGGAGGCAGAGGCAGGCGAATTTCTGAGTTCCAGGACAGCCAGGGCTACACAGAGAAACCCTGTCTCAAAAAACCAAACAAAAACAAAAACAAAAACAAAAACAAAAACAAAAACAAACCCCCCACACACACACAGAACCCTTGTCTTGAAAAACCAAAAAAAACGATTGAAGAAACCTAACTGAAAGAAGAAAAGATAGGTAATAGATCAATACATTCACACATACACTCACTCTTTCTCACTTTTCAAAGACTGAAATTTATGTATTTATCACTGAGGGAGGCGTGCACCAAGGCATGTGTATGGATACCAGAGGACAGCCAGGGAGTCAGTTTTCTGCTTCCTCACATGAGTCTGGGACTGTCAGGCTTAGTGACAGACACCTTTCACCTGCTGAGACATCTCCTTAGCCACCATCTTTTTTTTTAAAGCAGCACCGGGGATCAAACCCAGGGCCTCAGGTATTCTAGAGTAGCACTTTGCCACTGAGCTGCACCCCCAGCCCAAAGCCCCAAATTTATCCTCGTAAGGTTTGTGGCTCAGCTGGGCAGTGGTGATACACGCCTTTAATCTCAGCACTCGGGAGGCAGAGGCAGGTGGATCTCTGTGTTAGGCCAGCCTGGTCTACAGAGTGAGTTCTAGAACAGCCAAGGCTACCTAGAGAAATCCTGTCTGGAAAAAACAACAAACAAACAAACAAAGCATATTTCTGAAATCTTATAACTCTTTCTTCTCTTGAAATGGAGAACAGTTTCATTATACCTAAAAGAAGACATATGATACATACTGTCCTCATGTCCATTCTACAGATGAGGAAACTGAGGCTCAGGAAGGCTGAGTCACCTGGCCAAGACCAAACAGCCTAATCTGGATTTGAATTCAAGCTGAATTCTTGAGGTGGCAACCTCTCAGTGAGACTCAGTCACTCTTTTAAATCAAGAGCCAGAAGGCTGTACATGTAGGGGGCCAGGTTAGGAATGTTCTAGATGTTGTCAGTGATCCAGCAGATAAGTGAGGGGTGGGGGGAAAACCGAAAACAGACAGACAAACACCTCAGGGTGTACATCTGGTTAGAAAACTGTCATCTGTCCTCTTGTACCATTTCGGGAGCCTGTCCCCACACCCCCAGGGGACATAGGTAAGTAAGAGGCAGCTGTCCTTTGCCTGCAGCTGCCTGTCTTGCCTCTGATGAGTGACCTGGTTTCCCTCTGGGAGCCTCCTCCTGTCCTCTGAATCACTCAGGTTTTATGAGACAAGGAGAGAAAACAGAATCTTAGCATCTCTGCCCAGCAGCACCCAGAATCCTCCATTCCTAGACTTTCAGTTCTGTCAGCCAATGGCTTCCCCTCCACCATAGCTTCTTTTGTTCCCCTTAAGAGTCTGGACTATGCTCCCTACACATTAGTAGCAAATGTGAAGCTTGGTCTTCATGTGGGACCCCTAACAAGTGGAGCAGGGTCTGTCTCAGTCTCTGTTCCCTGCCATTGAATCACCTTCCCCTACCTTGCTGGGACTCAGGGGGAGAGGATGTATACCTAGTTCTGCTGGGACTAGATGTCCCAGTGTGGGGTGGTACCCAAGAGGGGCTCCCCTTCTTTAAGGAGAAGGGAAGGGCAATAGGGGAAGGGACGGTAAGGGCGTGCGACTGAGAGGAGAGGAGGGAGGGGGCTGTGATTGATATGTAAGTGAATTAAAACTAGATAAAAAAAGAGTCTTGATTATCAATACCCTCAATAAATACAATGGCACAGACAATGCATTCCCCAAGCCTGCTGCACTAGATAGAGCACACAGTCTTCCTTAATGAAGCCCCTGTTTGAGAACATGTCATCTGTTGGAAACACAGATGACAAGAACGCTATGATAATTAAACATAAGAGTAAATTAGGCTACATATTTCACATGCTCAAGCTACTCCGTGGAGCTGCCAAGAAGCAGAGAGCGCGGCCCTCCAGTGACCCCCTCCCTGTGCCTCAGCGTCTCTTGGTGGTCCTTTGAATACAAGACTTCTTTCCCCGAGTGCACATTGGAGAGCATCTCCCAGTTGGCGGGACATCTGGTCCTCTTCAGTGTAACGAACCACTGGGAATTCTCAGAGTGCTTGGGAGTTTGACTTCTCAAACAGCCCAGCCCAGTGACTCAGTGGAGTCTAGAGCGTCACCTGGGTCTGCCGCCTGCAAAAGGGCACGGACATGGGAAGAGCCTCTGCCTCCCGGGTCAGCTGCTTGTGAAGGTCACAACCCACAGGCAGTCACAGTTCCTGGGGCTGTTAAACCCATTAAAATCAGATGTCCAATATTTTTGCTTCAGAATATCCTTATTGCAGATATCTGGAACTATTTGGTAAAACTTATTTACTGTGCCAGCTAGCATTAACTGTCAACCTGATACAACCTAGTCATCCGAGAAGAAGGCCTCGATTGAGGGATCGACTAGATTAGAGGGATTGGCCCGTGGGCATATATGTGGGGGAATTGTCTTGATTATTAATTTTTTAAAAGAATTATTTATTTTATGTATGTTGAGTACACTGCCGCTGTCTTCAGACGCACCAGAAGAGGGCGTAGGATCCCATTACAGATGGTTGTGAGCCACCATGTGGTTGCTGGGAATTGAACTCAGGACCTCTGGAAGAGCAATCGGTGCTCTTAACTGCTGAGCCATCTCTCCAGCCCTTGATCATGAATTGATGCAGGCAGTTTCCAGCCCACTGTGGGCGGCACTATTCCCTGGGTAGATGATCCTTCAGTTTATAGCTAGCTAAGCATGAACCAGAGAGCAAGACAGCAAGCAGTGTTCCTTCAGGGTTTCTGTTTCAAGTTTCTGCTGAGTTAATAAATTGACTCCCTTCAGTGACCTGAAACTATAAGTGAAATAAATACGCTCCTCCCCTGAGCTGCTATTGGTTAGACTTTTTTTTTATCATAGTTATAGAATGAAGCTAGAACATTCATCATCGTCATACCATCACCACCACCACCACGTGTGTCACACATGCCACATGGTACCTGTGGAGGTCAGAAAACAGCCCTGTGGAGTCTGTCTTCTTCTACTTTACTTGCAGGGAACCTGACTCAGCTCACCAAGCTTCCTGAGCAAATGCCTTTACATGCCGAGTCATCTTACCGGCCTGCTTCTTTCCCTCTGTCTCAAGCATTTCACAAATGGAACTGATGCTGTCTGAAGACCAGCTCTGCTCTCTCAAGCCATTCCAGCACCGCTGAAGTCTGTCCGGCTCTCCCAGAGACTCTGTGTGAATATTTTTGATATATTGAAAAACAATATATATATATATATATATATATATATATATATATATATATATATATATAGAGAGAGAGAGAGAGAGAGAGAGAGAGAGAAATACTTTTTCGATTATATTTCAAACATTTTATATGCGTGTGTGGATTTGATTGTGTGTGTATGTGTGTGGGGGGTGTGTGTGGTGTGTGGTGTGGTGTGTGTGTGTGTGTGTGTGTGTAGATTAGATTTACATGTGTTAAACCATTCGGGGTCCAGGGATCAAAGTCGGGTGGCCAGGCTTGGCATCAAGCACCTCTTCATCTGCTGAGCCATCATCCCACGGGCTGAAGAAGTAAATAACTTTCAAACGAGGTGTCTAGAGATGAACTTAAACGCTTATCCTGTTTATTTGAATTAAACCCTATGGTGTTACTAAAATAAATAAAATGCTTAGTAAAAGAAAAAAATGCCAGGCAGTAGTGGCAAATGCCTTTCATCCCATCACTCCAGAGTCAGAGGCAGGCAGGTTGCTCTGAGTTTGAAGTCAGCCAGGTCTACAGGGTGAGTTACAGGATAGCCAAGACTACACACACACACACACACACACACACACGCACACACACACACACACACACACACACAAGCTTGTCTCAAAGGAAAAAAAGAAAAGGAAAAAGGAAGAAGGAAGAAGGAAAGAAAAAAAATTCAGTCAAAAATACTGTCTTACTAGATGTAGTGGTATATGCTTTTAATCCCAGCAATTGGAAGGTAGATACAGAAGATCTTGAGTTCAAGGCCAGGCTGATACATATCACCCAAGCTGGCCTCCCCGCTCTCTAAGGAGCCTAGGATGACCTTGCATTTTCGATCCTCCTGCCTCTACTTCATGAGTTCTGGGATGGCAGGCATGCTGGGAACTGAACCCAGGGCTCTGTGCATGCTAGACAAGTACTCTACCAACAGAGCTACATCTCCAGCCTAAGGAGAAGAGAAAATTTGATGAACATGTAGGTAAGTGTGCCTGGGAATGGGTTCGGGTGTGACATTTCAATGCTCTGCAGCAAATGATATTGATCAAATCCAGACTTTGATCCACACCCCCACCCCCACCCCCAAGCACAAGGATTTGAGGCCAGGCCTACCTGGCTATAAATTCCCTTCTCACTTTCTGACTAGATGTCAAGAGGGTTAATGTCTCCAAACAGGGTGCTTCCTCCTGAAAATGAGGTCATTTATTTCTGGCGGTATGGCAGGAATGGGAGATTTTACACGTGTTAAATCCCCCACGCAGTGCCAGGTGCAGAGTTGGTTCCAAAAAAATAGAAGCCACCATCATGGTGGAGAGTCCCCTCACGGCCTGCAGGGAAAGAAAGCAGGCATTGCCCAGAGGAGGGTTCTCTGCACGGCCCATCTCTTCCCCGTCCCCGTTCCCGAGTTCTAAGGCATAAGCAAACACTGGGCATTTCTCCCCACAGAGTGCCCGAGAGCTTGAGGTAGCACCAGGTGGCCAGAGCCAAAGCGCCTTTTCGACTTTGTGTTATAAATGGAGAAACTGAGTCCAAAGGAGGTGAAGGCACTTATCCAAGGTCATGTATATGTCCCTCGGGGACAGGGACTCAGCTGCTGTTCTCCTTCCAAATGGCCATGTCCTTCTCTCCCAAGGAGACAGAAAGTCAGCGGAGGCTGGGCTGCAGCCCTGTGGTAGGGCCGCTAAGGATCAAGTGTGTGCAGACAGAAGGGAGACCACGAAGGAGCAGCAGGCTGATAAGAATAGTTAAGAACCTGCCTGCAGCCGGGCCTGGTGTCGCACGCCTTTAATCCCTGCACTCAGGAGGCAGAGGCAGGCAGATTTCTGAGTTCGAGGCCAGCCTGGTCTACAGAGTGAGTTCCAGGACAGCCAGGGCTATACAGAGAAACCCTGTCTCGAAAAAAAAAAAAAAAAAAAAAAAAAAGAAAGAACCTGCCTGCACACGTATGTCGTAGGTGTGTGGCTTGGCCTTCATGTGGGTCCCAAGCAACTGGAGCAGGGGTGCCATCCCAAAAGCTGTCCCCTGTCTGTGGGAGATGTTCTTCTAGTTGGGCTGCCTTGTCTGGCCTCAGTGGGAGAGGATGCGCCTAGCCTCACAGAGACTTGATGTGCCAGGGTGGGGGGGATACCAAGGGGCCCCCACTGACTCAGAGGAGACGGGGAGGGGGTGATGGGGGAAGGATTGTTAGAGGAGGGACTCAGATGGATGCGGTGACCAGGATGTAAAGTAAATAACAACAACAAAAACAACAACAATAATAATAGGATGCCACCTGGTGTTGAGAATTGTGTACATGTTCTCTCTCCAGTCTCACTCACCCTTTGTCCAGAAAAAGCTATCTATCTTGCCGAAGTTCACATAGCTAAGAAGTGCCTGGGCCAGGGTTTGAATCTTGAGCTGTCTTCTGTGCTTTTTATACTTTGCCATTTCAAAGTCTCTTCTAGACTGTTCCACCTTCCTGGACTTCTAGTGACTCCATTACTGTTCAATCTCACTGTCGCCTCAGCCAAGGGCCCTGGCCTGTCACCCCTCCCAGGCCCATTATGGAGGTCACCAGATACCCTCACTTCTTGTTAAAAGTCAGCTCCATGGTCTGTGGGGAAGCCAGTCAAGACGCTTGCCTCCCGGTTTCATTATCCGAGTTCCATCTCCTGGACCTGCATGGTGGAAGAGAGAACCTGCCTCTGAGGCTTGTTCTCTGACCTCCACACATGCTCCATCACACACAAACACACACGCTCATGCACACTCACCTCACATACACCACACCCACCCATACACACCCACCTCACATACAGGTGTACACGTCACACACTCATATACAACACACACACCAATACACACCCACCTTACATACAAGTATACACTTTACACACTCTTATACACCCACCTCACATAAACATACATACCCACCTAACATATACATATATACCCACCTCACATACATACCCACCTCATATACACACACACTCATACATACACATCCACCTCACATACACATACACACTCATATACACATTCATACACACCCACCTCACACACCAGTACATACTTCACACTCATGCACACTCACCTCACATACACACACACACACACACACACACACACTCACATACCGGCCTCACATATACACACACTCATACACACCTTCATACACGCCCACCTCACAAGCACATACACACATTCATACACACCCACCTCACATATACCCACACACTCATACACATCAGCCACACACACTCACACACCCCCACACCAAACAAACAAACAAATATATAAATATAACTAGAAAAAAGCCAGCCAGCTGGAGCCCTGAAGAGTGGTTCTTCTGAACTGGACCACAGCCTAACAGCGATGCTACACTTTTCTTCGAGATAGCAGGGCAGGCCAGGGCTGCTAATTGTGTTTGTATTGGGGCTGATTTATATTTGTGCTCAGTATGCATCCTCACCCCCTACCAAGAAAGCAGATGGGTACGTTGTGCCTTTGAAAGAAATATAATTAAGGCAATTTAGCATCTTCCTTCAAGGATGCTCTTCCTCTGCAAGAGAGGAAATGTGTTTGGATCGGCTTTAGAATGTTTGAGCTTTCATTCTGTGGCGCTCACAGCTGGTGCATGCTGGGGGAGCCTGAGAGGGAAGGGGAAGGCCTTTTCTCTTCTGTATACCTAGGACCTGAAACAGGACGGGAGACGCCATCACCTCAGGAGTGGGAACCATTAGTGCTGTGGTTTTGAGGAAGCCTCTTCCCTTTTGTGTGGTCTTAAAAGTCTTGAGGTCCAGGGAGGGAAGCCAGAGCGCCTCTGGTACCTTACCAGAGGGGCAAGCGCTCTACATGAGTAGAATCCCCAACACTGGTTTGTTGGTTTTAACACGATGAAACAATCCAGCAGCTCTGTGGTTACAGAGTCCTTAGACGTACCGGGCAACAGTCTCTGCTAACCGATGAGCAAGGTCAGGTTTAAATGCACGGTGACGCTGGCATGCTGGCATGTTGGCACGGAATCTTAGTTATTCAGGAGGCTGAAGCAGGGGATGTCAAGTTCCAGGCCTGTCTGGGCTGGAGATAAATTTAAGGGCCTGGAAGTTCCGTGAGATGCTGTGTCAGGACTGAAAGAATATTGCTGGAGTATAGTGTGTGCGAGAGACTGGATTCAGTCCCTAGCACCGAAAAACACATACATACATACATGCATGCATGCATACACACAGACATACATGCATACATACATAAGGCATGCTTGCTTACATACATAAGTTTTTTTTTTTTTTTTGGTTTTTCNAGACAGGGTTTCTCNGTATAGCCCTGGCTGTCCTGGAACTCACTCTGTAGACCAGGCTGGCCTCGAACTCAGAAATCTGCCTGCCTCTGCCTCCGGAGTGCTGGGATTAAAGGCGTGTGCCACCACGCCCAGCCAGAAGATATTTTTGTTAAGTATTTATAAAATTTTAGAGCCAGGAGAGATCTTAGTAATTAGTTTTGTTATTATTGTTTTTGAGACAGTGTCTTGCTATGTAGCCCTGGCTGGCCTGGAACTCTGTAGACCAGGCTAGCCTCAAATGCCCAGAGATCTGCCTGCCTCTGTCTCCCAAGTGCTCAGATTAAAAGGTGCATGCCTCCACACCCAGCAATATCTCCCTTAACATAATAAGTCATATGAAGATTACTATAAAGTCGCTTCATACTTGGGTTTGTTTTCATATTTAATTCATCCATGTCAGAAAATACATTGGTCACACCTTGTGTGTAAGAAAAATCAAACAGGTCCAGATTGGTGCTGGTACATGCACATCCTTCATGCCAGCACTCTGGAGGCAGAGGCAGCCTGAGCTCTGGGTGTTCGAGGCCAGCCTGGTCTACTTCAAGCTAGTCAGGGTTACACAGTGAGCCCCTGTCTCGAAAACAAACAAGCATATGCTAAAAGTATAAGTGTTGAGCATCTTCCGGGTCTCTCCCTCACCATGTGATCACTCTTAATTCACTGAGGGTCCTTCAAGGATATATATATTATATACATTACTTACTGTATGAGCTCACGAAGCCGAGGCTGACCTTGAACTCATGATCCTCGGAGGCCTCCTAAGTACTGAGATCACAGGTGTGTGCCACCTACCTGGTGCCACGTGTTATTATATACTATATACATACACACAACATATATACAAGGAGACTAGAATGGAATCATAGCCCATATAATTTCTTTTTCTTTTTTCTTTCTCTTTTCCAGTAATGGAGATTGAACCCAGAGCCTGTGCTAAGCAAGGGCTCCTACCACTGCAATACACTGCTGGCTCCAACATTTAACCTATTCTCACTTAGCTTATCGATTCACACTGACTCTGTTTTCTGGAAAGGTAGGGATAGAACCCAGGCCCTCATCCCAGGCACACACTGGGTCTCTAGCTGCATCCCTGGATCCTACTGAGCTATTGTTTATTGCTTTATATTGTCTGATCATGCAGATGTCCTTTTTCTTTAGCCAGCAGGAAGTCCAGAGGCTTCGAGGTGCCCTTGGCCTTTCCCACCACGATAAGCAATCAGTAGTGATGATGGTGTTTTCTGTAAGATGATACTTTACAACAGGATTGTTAATTGCCTTTCTTGGAGCCAGGGGCGTGGTGGCACACGCCTTTAATCCCATCACTTGGGAGGCAGAGGCAGGCGGGTTTCTGGGTTCTAGGCCAGCCTGGTCTACAAAGTGAGTTAGTTCCAGGATAGCCAGGGCTACACAGAGAAACCTTGTCTCGAAAAGAAGCCTTCCTTGTCTAACGTTTTGATGTATGCTGTCAGCTTGTTTGCCCAAACACACAAACACTGCTCCAGATTCCCTTGTCCTTGTACTGTCCAAAGAAAGCATCTCCCCACAGTCTCGCTGGTGCCGGGCATCACTAATCTCATTAAAAATCTCTTCAGTGTGAGGAGTGAAAGTCAGACCTAACATTTCAAAAACTGTCCCCACACACGTGGCACCAAGCACGTGGCACCAGGAAGGTGGCACACACCAGTGATCTCAGTACTTAGGAGGCCTCCGAGAATCGGGAGTTCAAGGTCAGCCCCTGCTTCGTGAGCTCATACACTAAGTTCCGTTCTTGGCATCTGAAGGCTGAATTTAGAAGTGGGACTCGTGTGGTTGTTATTGTTGTTGTTGTTGTTGTTAATTATTTTCCCCTGTGCCTCTCCTGAGACTCAGCCTCTGCCCTTCAGCTCTCCTGCCTTCCTGTGGTACGGTAGGAAGGAGCCATTAAGTGGCGGGGCTGGCAGGTGTGTGGGTTCCGGAGCCAGCCCTGCCCCCTCTGCCCTGTTATACCAGAAACTGCTCATGAGAACGCCTCCCAGTGATGCGCCTGGACCACAAAGAGATCCCATCGCAAAAACAAAACAAACAAACAAACAAAACCCCAACCAACCAACCAAAACAAAACAACAACAATGGGTTTGAGGAATGGCTCCGTGGATAAGACCACTGACTGCTCTCACGGTGGACTGGAATCCATTTCCCCTGCATCCACTTCAGACAGCTCACACCGGCCTGTAACTCCAGCCATGAAAGATCCGACACCCTCTTCTGGCCTTTAAGGGCACCTGCACTCTTGTCCACATACCCACACACAGACACACAAACGTACACATGATTTAAAATAATAAAAACAATGCTTTAAAAAAAATAAATCTAAAGGTTGCTTTTGAAATGAATGTTTATTTCCACATGAAGTTTAGAGTCCTTTTCTGTTTAGAAGGGAATATCTAAGAGTGAAAAAGGATGCTTGAGTATGTCACGTGTGCCTGTCAATCATCTATTCCAGAAAATTCCCTTGGATTACAGAGGCTGTCAAAAATGTCTTCTCTTCAGAGAGATGCAAGCTCCTCACTTCTCGGCATCTGAAAGTTAAATCTGGAAGTGGGACTCACATATTATTATTATTATTATTATTATTATTATTATTATTATTATTATTATCTTTCTCTGCGCCACTCTTGAGAGTCAAATCCTGCCTTTCAACTCAGCTACAGCCCCGTGGTGCTGTAGTGTGGGGTTATATTAAGTGGCGAGACTGGAAGGCATGTGTGTGTGGAGCCAGCCCTGCCCCCTCGTCCCCGATTAGGGGAGGAGGAAACTGCTCTGAAGAACATGCCTCCCAGTGATGACACTGCACAGACGTGCACACAGCGCAAGGGCCACCGGGCCCAAGGGGTTCCAGCCTTAGGGGGCTCTAGGGAAAAAGGTACAAATTCCTCAGGCCTCCTGAGCCTCCCGGGCCTCCCGGGCCTCCCGGGCCTCCCGGGCCTCCCGGGCCTCCCGGGCCTCCCGAGCTTGGTCCTGGAATCCATCATCCTCCATGTTTGTTCTTTCATAATGCTTTCCTACAGAATTTAGCCTTGTTTGTTTTCACAGTTGTACAAGAAGAACATTCGCCATCTATATTCTACTTAGAGAGAGCCACCCAGAACAAGTAGCTGGGTCCACAGAGCCAGCTGCTCCCATGGAGAGCTTGACCCCATCATTTCTTTCTTTCTTTCTTTCTTTCTTTCTTTCTTTCTTTCTTTCTTTCTTTCTTTCTTTCTTTCTTTCTTTCTTTTTTTTTAAAAGATGTATGTATGTATTCTATGCAAGTACACTGCAGCTGTCTTCAGCACTTAGACACTCCAGAAGAGGGCGTTAGATCTCGTTTCAGATGGTTGCGAGCCACCATGTAGTTGCTGGGATTTGAACTCAGGACCTTCGGAAGAGCAGTCAGTGCTCTTACCCGCTGAGTCATCTCCCCTCCCAGCCCCAGCTCCATCACTTCTTAGCTGTGAGAGCTTGAGCTGTTTCTTCCCCCTTTAAAATGGGAGCAGTAAAGAAGGGAGCTCCTGGGTTGCTTAGAGGAGAACTCTCCCGAGGCAGTGCCAGGGTTCCATTGAGTAAGTGGGGCTGACATTGACAAAGGCCTTTCATAGGCCTTCATTTGCCTGTTTATTACTTATTCACTGGTTTGGTGAAGGTTATTTCTTTTCCTTTTCCTTTTTTTTTTTTTTTAAAATCTGGGTCTCACGTCATGCTGGCCTCAAACTGCTGCCTATGTGAAGATGACCCAGGACCCAGTCCTGCGGCCTGGCTTTACTAAGGAATTCTGTCTCGCAGCTGGGAACATGTGAGAAAAGGCCTTGTCACCTCCCTGGCTTCCTCTACTGCCCTGAATGAATTCAGCCACTTTGAAGGCTGCAACAGTTCAGGAGATCCGTGGAGGACCGGGACAGCTGGGGGTGGAAGACTCCGCTGGTCCTGGGTAGACCTAGGGGCATCTCAGAAGTGGTCCTCATTTTTGTCAGGCCCTGCCCTTCCTGCCCGGTCCCCTCATAACAAATCCTCATTTTATCCATCCCATACTCTTCACAGCACACACAAGCCCGTGCAGCCGCTACCTTCTGAATACTGGATCACTTTTTTTTATCGTTGTTATTATTTAGTTTTTGTGTGGATTTGTTTGCTTGTTTTGCTTTTTTTTGTGTGTTTTTGTTGTTGTTGTTGTTTGTTTTGTTGTTGTCATTGTCGTTTGTTTTGGTTTGTTTGTTTTTGAGACAGGGTCTCACTATGTAGCCCTGGCTGTCCTGGAACTCACTCTGTAGACCAGGCTGGCCTCGAACTCAGAAATCCGCCTGCCTCTGCCTCCTGAGTGCTGGGATTAAAGGCGTGCACCACCACGCCCGGCTCCCAAGGCAACTCTTATAAGGACAACTTTAATTGGGGCTCGCTTACAGATTCAGAGGTCCAGTCCACTGTTCCAGGCAGCTAGGATAAGGGTCTTAAGCCACAGTGACACACCTGCTCCAACAAGGCCACACCTCCTAATAGTGCCTCTCCCTGGGCTAAGCATATACAAACCAACAAGGGGTGCATATAGAGAGCCATGGAAGTCTTTCTATTTCCTGGTCTCTCACAGCTCTTAAGTATAACAACAGGTGCTAACATCAAGGAGGCTCAGAGAGGTACCATCCCTGCCCAAATTCACACAGCTGGTTGAGTGAAGCACAGGGCGGTGGGTGTGGGGGGTTGGTGGGTGGGGGTCTCTCCCAGTCAGTTCTATCTCCTAAGCCTGGTTTCCTTTCTCTCTGATGTGAAGTCTCCTTTCGGGGTCCCGACTGACATATTCACCCCATGATTCTGCAGGCAGATATTTCTGCTCCTGCTTTGTAGATGGGCCATTTGGGGTGTCAGAGCTCTCTCCATTTTGCAGATTAGAGCATCAAGGCTAAGGGAGGGTTGTTAGGAGCAGAACCAGCTCCTCTGACTTCCTCTGTGCTCCAGCAGCTCCCTGGGAAGACGTGTTCTGGGGTTTGATGTGTGTCAAGGTCTCACTCCTCAGCCCAGGTTGCCATTCAACCCCCTTTCCATTCTCCTGCCTCAGCCTGCATGCTAACAGGTGTGTGTTACCAGGTCTGGCACAGTGTTGTTTAAAAGAAAAAAAAGATTATTCATAACTACTTGTTAAAATAACAGAGTCTCGGCTGGACAGAAAAGTGCTCAGGTTTCTGAAGTAGAATCAAGGATGTTCAAGGTCATCCTTACTATATAGAGAGTTCGAAGTCAGCCTGGACTATATGAGACCCTGTCTCCAATCAGTTGATTAGTTAGTTAGTCAAACAGTCAGTCACCCAATCAATCAGTCAGTCAATCAATCAGTCAGTCAGTCAGTCAATCAATCAATCAGTAATCAATCTAACACTTCTCCAGTTACGGTAGGGAAGGACTTTTGTCCTGCGGTCAGACTCATTGTCCTCGATGGGTCCCAGCTCTCTGTGGAGCCCTCACAGGTCCATCCTGAGTGAGTGTCTCTCCTTGCCTTCCTCGAAGCCACAGTCTCCTCTCGCTGCTGGCCCCTGGGATCTCAGATTCCCCAGGCAGGCTATCAAGCTCTTAATTAAATTCTCTCGTTAAAAGTGGAAGCAGAGGAAAATAAACAAAGTCGGCCTCTGCTGATGCCTCCCCTCCCGCTGGCTCAGGCCAAGGCTGGCAACTGGCTTTGAGGTGATAACCGTCTCTGCCGCTGTCCATGCCCACCCCTCTCTGTTCCTGGGAATTTCCTGTTGGCTCTGGCTGGCTCAGCCTGTTCTGTCTGGTCCGGAGGAAATTGCCATGGGGGTCAGGAGTCTCTGTGCCGGTCCAGTCCCGGGGTGAGTCCTTGGACTCCAGGCTGAAGAGATGAGAAATGGAGACAAGGGGGGAGACACTTGTCCCCAAGGACAGCGAGTCACAGCACAGCTGTTCCCAGGTGTCCTCCAGTCTCCCTTGAGCACACTCTGGTAAACAGAGGAGCCGGGGAAAGCTGAGGAGGGCACCGAGAAGAGAACTGGGAAGCCCTAAGTGCGTCCCGAGATGGGTAACCAGGTCAGCCGTTAAAAATCATCAGGACTAAAACCGAGCGAAGTGTGTGCTGAGTGTTTTGGTGAATCTCACACATGGGTGATTCCACTTAATTCCTCCAGAGTTTCCCTTCTTTCAGACAACCTGAGGTCCAGAGAGGTTAAGTGACTGACTCACAGCCACACAGCTAGGGGATGGGAAAGTTGAGAATCAAACCAAGAAGTCTGGCTCCAGGATCCAAGTTCTTAACCATACTCTTCAGTTGTTTCTTCCTGGGCCTCATGAGCTATCGATCGGGGCTGAAACACTTGAGCTGCTAAGACTCGAACCTCTGACAGCCTCTGATTTAGTCACCACATTGCCAGGCAGAGCTGGGACCATAACCATTAGCGTGCCTTCTCTTCTGGCCCTAGGTTGCGAACTCTCTGAGAGTCCATGCAGACCTTAATTCTCCTCGATGTCCTGATACCAATTACCACAGCAGTTGTATACTGAAAAGAAAAGGCTATTTGGACTCCTGATTCCTGAGGGAACAGATCTAACTGCAGTCCCGTCTCGGGCCTTGCAAGAGAGGTCATTTGTGTCCTGTGCTTTCTCTCTTTGTCGATGGGCTGGAACAGGCAATCCTTTCCTAACAAGGGTCTGGAGAGTTAGTAGAGCGGCTGGCATTGTGGGCTATGCTGAATCACTCTGCTGTCCCCAGGGGAAAAACCATATAAAGTCACTTCACCTGCTGGGGGGGTGGAGGTGGGGGGGCAGACAGCAAGGCCACCTGGGCAGGTCCCAAGCCCCAGGGAGGAAGGGAGGAATGTAAAGCTGGGTCCCTAGAGAACCTTCCCCTGGGCTCTGATTCCCATGCAGTCCCCATTGTTCCCTGGCGGGCATGTCCCCTGTGTCTAGACAGATCTCCTCTGAAGACTCTGCGGAGCACAGCCTGTCTGGTGACAAAGCCTGCCCCAGACACACACTCCTCAACACGGGATTCATTTAGTACTCCTCAGGAAAGCCTAAGTTGGACTGCCACCTCTGAAGCAGAGGGGCTCTAGCAAGTAGAAATGACAAAGTGGTGGCTCCCTCCTCCTCCTCTTCCTCCTCCCCCCTCTTCCCCCTTTCCCCTACTGTCCTCTTCCCCTCCCCTCTTTCTCCTCCTCCTTCTTTTCTTATTTCTTCTTGAGGCAGGTCTCGCAGACCCCAAGCTGGCCTTGAACTCATGATCTTCTGACTTCCACCTCCTGAGTGCTGGGATTGCAGGCATGGACCACCATGAACGGCTTTTGTGTGGTGCCGGAGAATCAAACCCAGGAGTTGGCGTATGCTAGCCGAGCTGATCTGCCTGCCCAGCCCTCTTCTCCCGTTGTGTACCCAGCCATCTAGCTTTGGATGAGTGCTTATGGTGTGCCAGAGTAGACCTAGGCCTTGGGTGTAGCACGATGACTCAGGCTCAGCTTGGTCGGCCAGGAGCTCATCATGGAGGATGACCCTCAGGAAGTCATTAGGGTAGAGGGACTTAGAGTAATTGTGAGGTATCTGATTGGAATCACAGGGACTTTCCCGAGGCCCCCTGCTGGCAGGTATTGCATGACTTAAGCACTTAAGCGTGGTCTTCCTCAGTTAAAACCTTGTGAGGTAAGCCACCTTGACCATGATCATGATGCGACACACACTCGCCAAGGTTCCCAGAACTGAAACATGCATCCGTGGAGTCATGCAGCCATGCAGCGCTGAAGCCAAGAGTCAAAGTTGGGGGGATCTGCACTTGCACGATTAAGCCCACTTTGGTGTGAACCTCCCTGGAGGGACCCACTCTCCTATGCATGAGGGATATGAGTACCACCGCGTAGAGAAGTGGTCACTAAGCTAAACAGGGAGGGAGGAGGAGGCCGGTACACGGAGGAGGTAGGAAAGAGTCTGTCAGTGAGGAGACACTGATGCTAGGAGGGGGAGGAGAGCTTTCTAGATGCCGCAGGTGGGGGTGGGGGGGGGTAATGAGAGCCAGGTCTTGCTGAGCAAGAGCAGTGGTGTAGGGATAGAAGAGGTTGAGAAGACCTGGGGTGTCAGAACAAGAGAAATAGGGCCTCTCAGGAGGCTGTGGGAGGACCTAGAGATGCAAAGCCTTAGCCAGAGACTCAGAGCCCTCTGCTCAGGCAGTTGGCTTCCAGGAAGCTAGAGGTTGGCTTCCCGGAAGCTAGAGCCTGGCTTGGAGAAGACAGGAAGTTAACTGGGAATCGCACCCCGCCCCCACAGTGTTCTCTCTCCCTTTCTCTCCCTTCTCCTTATGGTGGTGACAATGATTCAGACTACAAAGGCCCTGGGGGCAGTGGAGCCCCTCGGTATCAGGGCACCAGGACTGCCTGTGTGGTCTGTGGGGTCATGCTGTGCCCTGTCAGAGCACCAGGATTGTCAGGGTGCCCTGTGCGGTCAGGCTGTGCCTTTGCGTACACCTTTTCTCCAGTTCTCAAGGCCCAGGAGTGAAAAGAAGTCCCTGTCACCTGGCCTTCAAGCCTCTCTAAGCCAGCCTGTCTTGTCCCTCCAGCACAGGTCACTTACTCCCTACAGCTCTGTCCCTCCAGAGCCTCTGCAGCAAGCCTGTCCTGCATTTGTTTGTTTGTTTGTTTGTTTAGTGCCTCTGCACAGTGACTGTCCCCCCGAGAACCTTCTCTGCACCCCTTGCTTAGATGCCTCCTGTCTGTCCTGGAGGCTCAAGGTCAGGGCGACCCCTCCCATGTGCCTACACCCAAGGGCTTGGACACCTCTCCTCCTCCCCCTCCCTCTCCCTCTGCTTCCCACATTCTGCTCTCCCCAGCTGTGTGAAGGTTTCCTCCCAGGGGGACAGAGATGACACTTTGCACAAATGCTAGCCTCCGGAAGGACTGAGAATCTGAAGTGAACTCCTTCCGCAGACATAGCTACTGCCATCAACATTGTCCTGAGCTGTTCTATAAGCAGGTGATCTAGACGGTATTGCTTCAGGTTTGTCCTTTTCTCCTGTCCTTTCTTCTTCCCTTTCTCCTCCTCCTCTTTCTCCTTTTCTTCCTCTTCTTCTTCCTCCTCCTCCCCCCATCATCATCATCATTATTTTGAGACAGTCTCATAGAGTCTAGACTGGACTCAGACTCCCTGTGAATGTAGCCAGTGACCTTGAACTTCTAATCCTCCCTAGTGCTGGGATTAAGCCATGTGCTGCTACCCTTTGTTTATTAGATGCTGGGTGTTGAAAGCAGGTGTTTGTGCATGCTAGGTCAGTCTGCTCCCAGCTGAGCTACGTTGCTCATATCTTTTCCCAGGGCTGCTTTAGGCACTTTTGATAAAAGACACACACACACACACTCACACACACACACACACACACACACACTTGTGACATGCCACTGTCTACTCTAAAGTATGTAGTTTTTAACCGCAAGACCTCAGGGTAGGACCTTGGCAGCTGCCATGCTGGGTTGTGTATCAGGACCCTGTGATCCTCCACAGGGGTTCAGCCAGGACACTGGTAGCACGGCCTATATTAAGGCCACCTATGTTTGGCATTGCTCAATCTCCCCATCTCCTGTGTGGGGAAAGAGCCAAGGGCCTAAAGAGAGGAGAGACGGCTGATTGAGGTGTGGCTGCCCATAACTCCTGTCTATTCATGCCGCTGATTTATTTGCCTGGGATCTGCGCTAAGACAAAAAGAACCTCTGCATTATTAATGACCATTGATCACAGCCTTCCAAAAAAGAGAGACTGAGAGAAATGGAGGCTCCAAGCCAATCACAAATGACAGACCGGGAGAGCAAGGGGTGGGGGCGGGAGGGGAGGGCCAGGTGGGCAGAGAGTTTGGCGCAAATAGAAGGACACCGAAGGACGCTGCAAGCAAGGCGTGGAATAGCTGCTGAGTTCTCGGTGTGCCGGTGTGCCAGATGTCAAACAGCTGTGTGGGTGCTGGTGGGTGCTTCCGGATCTCTCTATGCACTGCCTCCCAAAGGAGACTCAAAGACACAACTTCTACCAGGGATGGAGTCGCGGCCACTTCATGATGCTAATAGGGTCAATTCATCAAGAACACATAACCAGTCTACTGGTGGATGCTGGTGATAACAAGGCTTGAGAATATACAAACAGTAAAGAGACTCAGTGGGTGGGCAAGGACATGGAAGGCCAGGTCCACCGGAGCTGTATGGAACCTGGTCAAGCAGGACTCTTTGCCCTCCCTCCCTGTCTTTGAACCCAGCCCTCTTTTTTTCTGGCTCTCTGCATCTGCAGCCCCTACTAAACGCTGAATAAGGGAGCTGGCGGTCAGATCTGCTGCCCCAACTTTGGGATCATTCTGCTTGCCCAGCAGGAAACTGATTGTACCCATTCCACCTCTGATGTGTGGCCAGGGACGCTTCCTACCTCCGATCTGTCCTGAGAGACTGCTTTTCCGGTGAGACTTTCTCCCCCATCCCCACCCCCCCCACACACACACACCGCCTCCGACCACGCTGTCCACTCCCCACCTCCTTTCTTGCTTTATTTTCCTCCTGAAACATCTGTCATCTCATTAAGTGCATCGCATCCGCCCTAGTAGAACGTGAGCCCCAAGGGGCGGGGGTTGCACAATGGTTTTAAGCCCAGTGCATAGCCGGTGCAGATATAAAGCAGATCAATAAATACTTGCTAAATTAAAGGTAGGGGGCGGGAGACTCAGCTTGTGAGGAACCCGCGGATGGAGTCTAGGCACGGTCCACTTTCCCCGGACAGTCCATTCCTTCCTACAGGTGGGCCTCCTCCACCCGCGTCCCCTGCGTCCTCCCACCGTGGAGTTGGGGCAGGGGCTCCAGGCAGGCCTCCCCTGCTGTGGGCGGGAGGCCGAGTGGGGAGCGAGCCCAGCGGGGGAGGAGCCCGGGAGCAGAGCGCGGAGCAGCGGCGGGCGCGGGCAGGAGCGCGGAGCCCGAGCTGCAGGCGCGGAGGGCGGCGGCGCCCGGAGCTCAGCGGGGTCATGGAGGAGGCCGGGCTGCAGCCCGCAGGGGTGCGGGGCGCCCGCAGCATTGGCCCGTACCTCCCGGCGGGGAGCTGGTAAGCGCGGGAGCCTGGGGCGTCGCAGCCTCGCGGGGCTGAGCCTAACCGGGCGGGTCCTGATGGGTCACCTGGCGTCCCGCCTCTGTGCGCCTCTCGGACAAGAGAGGAGCGCACGGAAAGATGGTCCCAAAGGACCATCGGGGCTCGAAGGGAGCATCCCGGATGGTTGTCCAGAGCCCTGGATCGTGGGGTGGGCGGAGGGATTCCCCATGGGAGGCTGCGGGACCCTGGGAGAGCGTCCTCGGTGTCCCGCGCTCTGGGAAGATCCCACTGGACAGGAGTGCCCCCCACCTCGGCCCGAGGTGAAAAGTCTACCCCCTAGGTGGCCCCGGTGACGGCCTAGGGAATCGGGGAGCCCTCTATCGGCCAGGTCAGGGGTGACGCCGGTACGGGAGGGGACTTGAAGAAGCGTCCACTTCGGAGCTCGGGTTTGGAAAGGGCCCTGACTTGCTCGTGACCTTGGGCAGGTCACTGCTTCTCTCTGAGCCTCAGTGTGCACATCTTTCAAATGGAGAGGACGCCTTCCTTTCACTGCGGATTGGTGGGAATGGGTGAGAGACCGTGGATGCCTCTTTATACGCAGTAAAGTTCTCTGCAAATCCTAGCTTTTCGAGCAACATCAGAACTGCAAAGCTCAGGGAGATTGGCTTTATTGCAGATGGGAAGAAGGTGGCGAAAATCTTGCCCAAAGTCTCAGTACTTGTAGAATGTAAGACTCAACGCCCACCCCCAGCCCCAGCCCCGACTCGCTGGGTTGGGAGACTGTCCAGAGATTACGATCCCGATAGTCTCAGGCTGGCCACATTAGCAAACTAGCCCTGGCTACTTGCTTAGCTGCGGGAAAGCCGTAGAGTTTTCTGAGCACTGGCTCCCTACTATATGAAACGAGGGTAAAAATGACCACACTCCAGGTTTGCTTTGCAAAATCAAATAGAATCTCTGCCTAGTACTAAATCTGACCTCATACAGGAACTCAGCCTTCCTCACCTGGCTTTGTAGTAGCAACCTCAGATCTCATCTTGGGAATCGCTTTATGGCAGTGGTTCTCAACTTGTGAGTCTCAACCCCTTTGAGACTCGACCCCAACCCTTCCACTGGGGAGCGGGGGGGGGGGGTGGTTGCCTAAGAGTTCAGAAAACACAGATACTTACATTATGATTTATAAAAGTAGCAAAATTACAATTATGAAGTAGCAACAAAAAATAATTTTATGGTTGAGGGTCACCACCACAGGAAGAACTGTGTTGAAGGGCTACAGCACCGGGAAGGCTGAGAACACCTTATGGTGTTGCAGGTCTGTGCTTTCCACCGCATGACAGTGACACTGGCTAGACGCTCAGCCCTTCCTGTAATGGTCCTTTTATGACAACAGCAAGCTGGCCACTTGGGCAGCTGAGCTTTGATCACTGATATTTCCCAGTTGGTTGGCAGAAAGTGGGCTTTATCCAAGAGACCAGGACTCCATTGGAAGCTGAAGTCCAGGCCAGTGGGTATAAGTGGTAGGGTCTAGGGCCCCCACTCTTCTCCATCCGATGATGGGGCCAGGAATATAGAGATGCCTCCTTGCCTCTACCATCTCCCTGACAGAGAGTGGATCTGCTGTGGTCCTTCTCCTTTTGGATGGATAACATTTCTTTTTGGCAAGGGTGATACGAACACGGACAGAGATACGGATGCTCTGAGGCTGGCTTTCCCAGACCTGCAAGGGAGCCCTTCTTGTTGAGATGGCTCACATCAGGTCCACAGAGCCCAAGGTTAGCATACAGGAAGTCAGATCTGATTTAAGGTGCCCCCTGACCCCCCTTCACAGTGAAACCCTGTGGCCACACATTCCCTCCGAAACAGGATTCTTGGGCTCCTTTGACTAAACTCTCTTTCCTCTTTGTTGGTTTTTTTTTTTTTTTTTTTTGCAGGCTCATCTTTGTATGCCCAGGTACTGGGTGCTCTGCTGCCCCAGGCCCTTCTCCCTGCTTATGGTAGACCCTCTTTCCCTGAGTGATCTCACCTTCCCTCGGGCTCTCCATACCACCCCCTGAGCACATGACTCATAGGTGGATGTCTCCAGCCTGGAGCACTCTTGGGCTGGGAAGCCACCGCTTACCGGCAGCCAGCCACTAGTCAGGCCCTGGGGATACAATGATGAGCTAGACAGAGCTTTGTGCTATGTGGGTCCAGTAGGGGGGTGTGCAGTGGAGAGACCGTCAGTAAACAGAGAAAGTGGAAAGCGCCAGCTTGTGTTGCACGGGGAGGGAGGAGAGCTACTGTGTGTTGGTGGGTGACGTGGTGTGCCGGCTGGGGAGGCAGGTAGGAGCAGATGTCAAAGAGGTGACAGTGTCAAGGCAGACAGTGAGGGACCTGGTGAGGTTTTGGATTTTGTCCTGGGTGACCAGGGGCTATTAGAGAATTATAAAGAGAGAGGAGAAAAGGAGAAACCTGGAGTGTACCCAGACCGAGGTAGTTGGGTCTCAAGTTTGAGGCTAGCCTGGGCTACAGTGTCTCAAAAAGCAAAAAACGAGAGAGAGAGAGAGAGAGAGAGAGAGAGAGAGAGAAAACATGAGTAAAAGAAGACTAACATCATCATCACTATTATTATTATTATTATTATTATTATTATTATTATTATTATTGTAGGGGCTGAGGTCGGGGGGGGGGGCTGTCAAACTCAGAGCCTGTGCATGCTAGGCTAGCACTCTAGTCAGACCTGGACCCAATGCTGCTGATTTCTTTTCTTTTGGGTGCTTTTGGGCCTTATAAACAGACTTATTCTAGACTGGCTGCAAGTGTTACAGTCTGGAGTGGGGAGGGAGTGGGGTTCTCTTCAATAAGCTTCTAGCCATAGGCAGGAGGAGCCACAACTGGACTTGAAGTCAAGAGGTTAAAGGACAGAGATGGGGGTGGGGTGGCTAGGGATATAGCTCAGTTTGTAGAGCACTTGCCTAGCAAGCCTCACAGGGCCCTGGTTTGACCCCTAGTGCTGCGAACAACTGGGCCTGATGCTGCACATCTGTAATCCCAGCACTCAAGAGGTAGAGACAGGAGTTCAAGATCACTCCTGACTATATAACTACTTGAAAGCCAGCCTGTGCTGCATGTGACTCTGCAGAGAGTTGGTGGGAAGGGCTTCCAGAGGAAGTGACTTCTATAGCAGAGGCATTGTGTCTTCAGGCAGACAGAGCAGTCCAAAGTAAGATAAATGAATGTCCCAAATATGTGGGGAGAGGAAACAGAACCTGGAAGGGTGGAAGATACCTGGGCCGTGGAGACCAAGGCTATCAACGGTGCCGTTGACTCATAGGGGCCTCCACCTCCTCCTTTTTATGAGATAGCTGTTTAAATGCCAGGGGGAAACAGCAGAAGGGGGGAAGCACCAGCTTGGGTGCTGGGCTGGGGGGTTCAGCTGCAGAGTGCTTGCCTCGTGTACATAAAACCCTGGGTTCCACCCCAATCCAGAAAGCATCAAGAGGGGCTGACAGGGTGGCTCAGTAGGCATTGCTGCCTTGCCTGTTGACCTGGGAACATCATGGTGGAAAGAGAGGAAGAAGGATACCTGAAGCTGTCCTCTGGCCAAAACAAACAAAACAAAAACAACACATTTAAGTAAGAAGTTGGTCCTAGCTGGGCAGTGGTGGCGCACGCCTTTAATCCCAGCACTTGGGAGGCAGAGGCAGGTGGATTTCTGAGTTTGAGGCCAGCCTGGTCTACAAAGTGAGTTCCAGGACAGCCAGGGCTATACAGAGAAACCCTGTCTTGAAAACCAAAAAAAAAAAAAAAAAAAAAAAAGAAGAAGAAGAAGTTGGTCCTAGTGGTACACACCTATGATCCCATCACTCAGGCAGAGGCATGATGGTGTCCAGTCTGAGGCCAATCTGGCCTATATCTTATCTGGGGCATGCTTATCTGGCAGGCACAAGGCGCTGGTCATATTGGTCAGCAATATGGAGGCCAGCCAAGAGGTAGTTTGGGTGAGAGGACTTGACTGAATTTGTTTGTTTCTTTCTTTCTTTTGTTGATTGGTTGGTTGGTTGGTTGGTTGGTTGGTTGGTTGGTTGGTTGGTTGGTTTTTTGGAGACATGATTTCTTTGTGTAGCTCTGGGAGTACTGGATCTCTCTCTGTAGACCAGGCTGGCCTCGAACTCACAGAGATCCACCTACCTTTGCCTCTGCTGGGATTAAGGGTGTGTATCACCACCACCTGGCTTTGACTGAGTTTTGGGTTCCTAGATGTCATCAGATAGACTCACCACAAGGCATTTGGATTACTAGAGATGAGGAAACAGGCCTAAGAAGTGTAGAATCGTCTGTATTCTTTCATGCATTCTTTGAGTAAATTTTTATTGATTGTCTGTATCAAGTCTAAAATGTTTAGCTATGAACAAAGCCAAGTCCCTGCTCTCAGAATGACCTTTCTCGTGGGGAGAGGTGAGACGCAGAAGCTCTGCATTGCAGAGTGAGGCAGGCCCTGCATGAGGGATAGACTGACACACACAGGGGAGACAGGACATTTCAGTGATGGGGAGGTTGAACAGGGAACCCTGCAGGTGGCTGGGGAAGGACACTGGGCTCCACCACCCATGTGACATTCCTTTCCAGAACCCCAGTCTGGCAGGGACATGGGTAGTCAGCAACTGAGGACAGTCGGGGAGGCCAAATGTAATCCTACATCAGAAACTTAGCACGGAGAGCAGGAGAGATCCGTACTACTCTGGGGTCCAGGGAAACTTCCAGAAAGCATTCTTTGGAGGAGAGGGAGGGGGCACCGTGGGTAAGAGGGGCTGCTGCACAAGCATCGAGACTTGAGTTCAAGTTCCCAGCACCCATGTGAAAAAAGCCAAGCATGGCTGTGTAACCTGTAACTCTAGCTCTGGGGATACAAGACAGGCAGATCCCAGGAGCTCACAGGTCAGCCAGCAGGGACAGGCAGATCCCGGGAGATCACACACAGGTCAGGCAGCAGAGACAGGCAGATCCCATGAGCCCTCAGGTCAGCCAGCATAACTTAAATGGTGACCTCGAAAGACCCTGTCTCAAGGCAATGAGGCTGAGAGTGTTTGGGGAGGACACCCCCCCCCGTATCCTCATTTGGCTGGTACACACACATGTGTACATACATGTACCACACACTCATCACACACATACAATAAAGATTTTAAACAATAATAAAAAAAGGCATTCTGGGTAGCGGGAGTGACCTATGGAGACACTCAGAGAAGCAAAAGAACCAATGTCTTTCCAAGTACAGGTCTCAGCCAAGAGGTGGGGCCTCAAGGAGTCCGAATAAGGGCAGGGAAGGAGTCGGTTCAAGTGGGTCTTTGCAATGGTAAATGGCAGGAAGAGAAGGGGATTCGGGGTGACTACGTGACTACGCGTTCTCCAAGCTTTAGTCCTGTGCCTCAAAGCCACTTTCAGAGTCGGGTCTTGGGGTGACAGCAGGTTGTCTTTCCATGGCTCCTGACACGTGTGCTGTCATCGTCTCAGGACACCCCATGCACTGAAACTGTGTTTCTAGACGTCACTGTAAGTCTCCCAAGATCAGTGTCAGATGTGGGTCAATCCTTGGGAATTATTGAATGGGGAAAGGCTCAGCGAGGCTAAGCGACTGATCCGAGATCACAGAGGTAGTAGGTGAATCTGGGAAGCAAGCAGTCTATGTGACTCTACAGGCTACTTCACCTGTGCCTGCCAGCAGGGAAACCAGATGGTGGCTGGTGGGTTTAAATCCTTTAAAAACACTACAATTCCCTGTTTGGTTTCCAGGAACTAGATCTCTGTTGTTATTGTCTTGTTTACCCATGTTGGAGAAAGCAAATTCTCTTCGGCCCCAAAGAGGAGAGAGGGCTCAATCCACAAGCTCGGGTGCTCTCTAGAGATCCAGATGTGCAGCATCTGGGGATAAGGAGAGGAGGCAGGTTCAGGTCTAGGCCAAGGAGTGCGGTTCAAAAGGCCTGTTTACGGCTGGCCTGACTCTGCTATCAGATTTGCTGTCGATGGAAGAGGTCTTGGGGGTGGGGCGGGAGGCATGAAGACAACAGAAACATATGTCACTATCAGGGCTGGATTTCCCCTGAGACTGTCTGCCCTTCGTCTCAGGTTCACGCTGCAAGTGAGAGTCTGGGGTCTGGGGACTTGGTTGCCACCTGTAATCCACTGGGTGATTCGGTGAAGCGCCTCACCCTTTCTGAGTCTCCTTATCAGCACCGCCCGGGGAACTGGACTCACCGGTTTCTAAAAGCCCTGCCCACTCTGACACCTAGGTCTTTTGCAAATCCCAGGGCTGCCATGACTGCTCTGTGTGCGCCCCGCTCCACCCCACCCCCACCCCCTCTCCCCTTCACACACTGTTCGGTGTGAGTCGTGCAGCCTGGTCCCGGCAGTCTCACTTGCAGCAAGCCAGGGTGACTGTCAGGCCCTCTCCAGGCACAGCCAAGTGTGAGACGCCATGCACGAATGCCACTTCTCTCTTTCCTCTGGGCTGTGCCAAGTGCTGAACAAAGATGTTAACCGTCTACCTACCTATGGGCCTGGTGGGAGAAGGCTCTGCCAGGAGAGCAGGCTGGAACCCAGCCAGAGTAAAGCTTCTCCCCTCTCTCCCCCCACCCCCCTCTTCTCTCCCTTTCTCCTTATTTTTCTTAGATAAAAATCTTGCTACGTAGCCCAGGCTGGCTTCAAACTGCCTTAGCCTCCCAAGTGCTGGAACGAGCGAGTCTCCTGGACTGGCTAAGATGTCCTACATGTTTTCAGGCCTGTACCCACCAAATCTTTGTGGGAAAAGAAAGGAGACCTGGGCGGGCTTTCACGCCTTTTATGAGTGGTGTAGCTTGGAGCCAGGCAAAACCAAATCCTGGTGCTAAAATTTCATCCTAGCTCTGAGTGTGCTTCTGAGCTACAGTTTCCTCCCCTGGGAGACAATAGGAAGGATTGTGATTGGACATAATGAGTGTCTATAGGAGACGTCCAACACAATGCCTGGTAAGCTCTTTATAATGTTGGCCACCCACGTGGCCTCCCTGTCTGCCCTATTATTCCCTGGCCAGAAATGCAGTTCTCAGAAGACAAAAATCCCAAAGTAACCCCTAGGGGGCGATAGCACCCTGTTTGCAATTACTTGTTTTGGGGCTGCACTGTCCAGCCCTTGGTGTCCCCGGTGCAGGGTAGGGGCAAGGAGTTCATGTCTGTGTGTGTCTCTGTGTGTGTCTGTGTGTGTCTCTGTGTGTGTCTGTGTGTGTCTCTGTGTGTGTCTGTGTGTGTGCCTGTGTGTCTGTATTTGCATGTATATGTCTGTGTCTCTCTGTGTGTCTCTCTCTGTGTATGTATCTGTGTGTGTGTCTATGCGTGTATCTTTCTCTCTGTGTGTGTGTGTCTGTCTGTGCACAACAGGCTCTCACTGTGTTGCCTAGGTTAGCTTGGAACTCCGTTTTCCTGCTTTAGCCTCACAAGTGCTGGGATTCCAGGTGTGTATCGGTGTTTTTTACGCTTAAGTCACGTCTCTATGTCTCCACTTCAAGTGCTCAGTGACCTCAACACAGACTCTTCTAGAGTTCCTGACTCGGGCCCTCAATCCATCTGGGCCAGGCACGGCCTTGAAAGACTCATTTCTCATTCTGTCTTTCCTTCTGTAAATGGTGCACTGGTCCTGCCTCAGGGACAGTGCAAGGGGCAGGTAGAGGGACTTTAAGATCTTGTTGTCTGGGGGCTGGTGAGATGGCTCAGTGGGTAAGAGCACTGACTGCTCTTCCAAAGGCCCTGAGTTCAAATCCCAGCAACCACATGGTGGCTCACAACCATCCATAATGAGATCTGACGCCCTCTTTTGGTACATCTGAAGACAGCTACAGTGTACTTATAATAATAAGTGAATCTTTGGACCTGAGTGAGTGGGGTTGGCTGGAGCGAGAGAGGTCCTAAAAACTCAATCCCCAACAACCACACGAAAAGGTCACAACCACCTACCTGTTCAGCTGCAGTGTACTCATATCCATAAAATTAAATTAAAAACGATCTCGCTGCCCACTGGGAAACATGCACAGTGGCAAGGGCTCTTGCTTCTAGGCCTCTTTGGCTTGTTCACAGTGGCCTCTGACCTGTGGGGAGCTCATAACGACCCAGAGAAGAGCAAACCTCACCTCCCTCACTGCTTCAAAGGCCCTGAAAACAGGTCTCTCCTGTATGGGACATTTTATCGATCTTCAACCATCATTGAAAGCCCTATCTCCGTGTCACCCCAGGCAGGCCACACAGGAGAAGCACTTGAGGGATTTTTAGAAATTACAGCGTCTGCGTTCTCTCCCAGAGGGTGAGGCACAGGTAACTGTGGGGTTTGGCTTGGTTTTGGGTTTTGGTTTTGCTTTGGCAACCTCCTGTCCCACCGCACCCTGTTGGAATTCAAACCCTAGAGTTTTGAAAAACAAGATCCCTACCACTGGGCTGGTGAGATGGCTCAGTGGGTAAGAGCACCCGACTGCTCTTCCAAAGGTCCTGAGTTCAAATCCCAACAACCACATGGTGGCTCATAACCATCTGTAACAAGACCTGATAAACTCTTCTGGAGTGTCTGAAGACAGCTAAGTGTGTAATTACATATAATGAATAAATAAAGCTTTAAAAAAAAAGATTTAGAAAA
>NC_034595.1:87378634-87383955 GCF_900095145.1 Mus pahari
CTGTCCTGGAACTCACTTTGTAGACCAGGATGGCCTCGAACTCAGAAATCAGCCTGCCTCTGCCTCCCAAGTACTGGGATTAACCAGCTAACCTTGAACTTTTTTGATCCCCCTGCCTCAGCCTCCTGAGTCACTGGAGCTAAAGGCCTGTGCTTCCAGGTCCACAGACATTCCCTAGGTTTAACTCCTCAGGGTGAGTCCCTAACTCGGTCCAAGACTATCTTTTTGAAGCTTGAGAACCTGAGTGTCAAATAAGGGCATGACTTAAGAGTCACACAGACTCTTAAGTGTGGCACACGCTTTTAATCCCAGCACTCGGGAGACAGAGGCAGGCGGATTTCTGAGTTCGAGGCCAGCCTGGTCTACAAAGTGAGTTCCAGGACAGCCAGGACTATACAGAGAAACCCTGTCTCGAAAAAAACAACAACAAAAAAAAAGTCACACAGAGTTAGTGGCAGAGCCAAGCTAAAGCCTCCGCCAGACCCTGTTCTTCAAGCCATCTGCTCGGTGTCTGACACAGACATTTAAAGGTTAATTTTTATTGTGTGTCTGTGTGAGTCTGTGCACGTGAATGCAGGTGCCCCAGGTACAGAGGCAGCAAGGCCCTGGAGCTCCAGTTCTGAGCTGCCTAACACGGATGCTGGGGATTCAAACCTGTGTTCTCAACAAGAGCAGCGAAGGCTCTAACCACTGAGCCATCTCTATAGCTTGTCAGAGTCTTAGGTGGAATAAAACCTAGCCCCTTGTCCTTGAGGAATTTATGTGGAGATAGGGATGGGTTCTCGGGGGAAGGGCGCCTGGGCTGCCTAGGGCGGGCAGACTAGGAAAGACATCTCAAGCATGCAGTAGTCTAGTCCAGAAGGGTGACCAGGACTGAGACAGCCAGAGGGCGGAAGAGATGACACTTTCCAAGCATAGGAGGACAAGGGAGAGACAGAGGTTTAGAGGGGGAGAGAGCCCTGCCACAAAAGCAGGCAGATGCGTGTTGTTGACGTAGGAAGATGCCAGCAAGCTGAGTCAGAATGTGTCGGAGGCAAAAGGACTGTTCGTGGTGGGGCCCTTAAACCGAGCATCGAAAGTACCATGGAAGCCCCCGGGGGGAGGGGGGCTACGGGAGGGACGTAGCCAGATAATTAGCTGAAAAGAAGATTCTGGAGGGGAGGGTGATCTCAGTGAGTTCAAGGGCAGCCTGGGGTAGCTTCAAGCCAACCTGGGCTACACAGTGAGACCTGGTCTCAAAAAGAGAAAAGTATTTTCTAAGTTATGTGACTATAACCTCTCCCTTCCACTCCCCTTTTTGTGATGATGTAAGATGATATAATGCCTAAATGCCTAAGCGATGAGGAGCCAGGTGAATGTCATAGGCACCAGTGTAGTGTTAAGTGACAGCCATATATGGGACATCTCAACAGAGTGCTGTGAAAGCAGATGTTGGTCCCAGTGGAAACAGCCCCTGGGTGACTAATGGGCAAGAAGTAAGCACACACACACACACACACACACACACACACTGTACCACTGTACTGCGGGGCTATGCCAGGCAAGAGATGAGTCACCTCTGGGCCAGTCTAAACAGGACTGTGCAAGATTTTATCATGCTTCTCAGAACGGGGCACAGCTTATAACTTAGAAATTATTCTGTTTTGTTTTTTTCTAGAAATTTCCATGTCATACTTTGGACCAGGGTTGACACTGGGTAAGGAAAACGTGGAAAGGTAACTAGGGGGCCACAGTGGCTACAACTGATGGGGCCTTTGTTAGACACCCCACTTTCCACCCCAAATAGTCTGCTCACACCCAGCTACTGGCTATATATGGTGCTGGGCTGCTATTGTCTGTCTTCATTTTATTATTTTCTTCTATTATTAATTAATTCATTCATTCATTAATTCTTTTACATCCCAAACACTGCCTCCTGCTTCCTGATCTCCTCCTCTCAGACTTCCTCACCCTCCCTTCCCTTCTCCTCTGAGAGAGTGGGATCCCCCTGAGGATCCCCCAACTCTGGTAGATCAAATTGCTGAAGGATTAGGTGTAACCTCTCCCACTAAGGCCAGACAAGGCAGCCCCCCACTGGGGAATGGATTCCACAGTCAGACTATAGCTTTAAAGACAGCCCCCCCATTCCAGTTGTTGGGGGAGCCACATGGAGATTGTCTTCATTTTCTACTTGAAGAAACTGGACATAGATGTTAAGCCTGAGGTCTGCCCATGACAGACGGCTGCTGCCTCTGGTGCTCTTTAGGCCTCTTGGCATCTAACCACTATTTCCTAGTTTGGGGAAATATACAAGCAAATCTTCCCCTAACCCAAGAGTGTGTCCTGGTGAATTTTTACAGCTCTAGAAACAAAACCCTCAGAGGCCACTCCCTTTTTAAGCTTGACACTCTAGCCTAACAGTGGTGGCGCACGCCTTTAATCCCAGCACTTGGAAGGCAGAGGTAGGCGGATTTCTGAGTTCGAGGACAGCCTGGTCTACAGAGTGAATTCCAGGACAGCCAGGGCTACACAGAGAAACCCTGTCTTGAAAAACAAAAAAACAAAAAAAAAAAAAGATTGACACTTTGATACTCTAAACCCAGTGTTGTCTCTCAACTCTCATGCCAGCACTGACTGACTGAGGCAGGAGGATCAACATGAGTTAGTTTGAGGCTTGCCCTGGCTCCATAGAAAGGTAAAGTCTCAAAACAAAGCAGAAGCCACCCTGGATCCTGTCCTTACAGAGGGGACTATTCTGCAGGTTGGCTACTCAGTGAGTATGAGGCTCTTAGAATGCAGGACACTGTAGCTTTTTGTTGTTGTTATTTTTCCAGACAGGGTCTCACTATGTAGCCCTGGCTGTCCTGGAACTCACTATGTAGACCAGGCTGGCCTTGAACTCACATCTACCTGTCTCTGCCTCCTGAGTGCTGGATTCAAAGGCATACACCACTATGCCCGGCTAAGACACTGCATCTTAAAGAAAGGAAGGAAAGAAGGAAGGAAGGAAGGAAGGAAGGAAGGAAGGAAGGAAGGAAGGAAGGAAGGAAGGAAGGAAGGAAAGAAAAAAGAGTGTTTACCTTCTCCTACATTTTCCAGGGGTTTTTTTGTTGTTGTTTTTTGTTTTTTTGTTTTTTTGAGACAGGGCCACTCTACTGAGCCCTGGCTGTCTTGTAACTCACTGTGTAGACCAGGCTGACCTGGATCACAGAGATCTAGGCCTGCCTCTGCTTCCTGAGTGCTAGAACTAAAGGTCCGTGCAACCATGTGTCTTAGTTTGGGTTTTATTTCTATGAACAGACACCATGACCAAGGCAGCTCTTATAAGGACAACATTTAATTGGGGTTGGCTTACAGATTCAGTCCATTATCATCAAGGCAGGAACATGGCAGCATCAAGGCAGGTATGGTGTAGGAGGAGCTGAGAGTTCTACATCCTCATCTGCAGGCTGCTAGCAGATTACTGGCTTCCAGGCAGCTAGGGTGAGGGTCTTAAAGAAAGCCCACACCCACAGTGACACACCTACTCCAACAGGGCCACATCTACTCCAACAGGGCCACACCTTCTAATTGTGCCACTCCTTGGGCTGAGCATATACAAACCATCATACCATGTCTGACTTTTTTTCCCAGACTTTCAAGATTTTTTTTTAAAGATTTATTTATTATATGTAAGTACACTGTAACTGTCTTCAGACACTCCAGAAGAGGGCGTCAGAGCTTGTTACAGATGGTTATGAGCCACCATGTGGTTGCTGGGATTTGAACTCAGGACCTTCGGAAGAGGAGTCAGGTGCTCTTACCCACTGAGCCATCTCGCCAGCCCGACTTTCAAGATTTTTATTCTTTAATTTTGTGTGTGCGTGCATGCACACGCATGAGTGCAGGTGCCTAGGGAAGCCAGAACTGTCAGATCCTCTGGAGCTGGGGTCACAGACGTGAGCTGCCTGATATGAGAGCTGTGTTCCTAAGTAGAGTCTTAACTGCTGAGCTGTCTCTCCAGCCCCATTTTCCAGCTTCTATAATTTGAGTGGTTGGACCTTGAAACCGATTTATTTGTGCCTGAGATACTGATTAAAGTTTAAAATTAGCACTCATGTGTTTACACACACACACACACACACACACACACACACACACACACGAGTACACACTGCCATAAGCCATGGAAAGATTTTCCTGTCTCAATCACATACATTACATTTAACCCTCACTTCATCTCCTGGAAGCAGGCATGCTACCTTGATTTTCCGGTAGAGAAGAGCTCTGACTGTGGGCAGTCAGTCCCTCCCAGGATAGAGAGTGGAAGCAGATAACAGCTGTGGAGGCCTTTTGTAAAATGGAGAGTGCTCAGATCTGTGGAGCGCTGTTCCCCCTGTCCAGGGCTCACTCATCCATACAACCCCGCTCTTACAGAGAATGCAGACATGAATTCCTCTGTGGGGGATTTATTCTACTGCAACAAATCTTTGATCAGAAAGCCCTGGATTTTTTTTTTTTTTTTTTTCCTCTCCAAGGCTGAGCCTGGCTTCGGCAGAGCCATTAGTCCGCTTTGTTTCTGGTAGGTTTCCTGACTCAGTTAAAGACTCTTCAGAAAGAAGAGACTGATCTTCTCTGAGCTCAGGGCAGGAAGCTTAGGTCGAGGGGGAGGACGAGGACCCCTGCTATGTGCCAGTTTCTCTGCCAAGGGTGTCCTGACATTTTTGAAACCACAGGAAGATTCTGGGAGAAAGTGGTGGTGTTCTTTTTTTTTTTTTAAGATTTATTAATTTTATTTTAGGTATATGAGTACACTGTAGCAATTTTTAGAACCTCTGCTCGCTCCGGTCGGCCCCACTTGCTCAGTCCCTGGTCACTCTGGCCCAAAGACTTATTATACGTAAGTACATAGTGGCTGTCTTTAGGGGCACCAGAAGAAGGCGTCAGATCCTGTTACGGGTGGTTTTGAGCCACCATGTGGTTGCTGGGATTTGAACTCAGGACCTTTAGAAGAGCAGTCAGTGCTCTTACCCGCTGAGCCATCTCACCATCCCAGTGGTGGTGTTCTAATTGACAAACCAGGAGGGGCCGGAAGGAAAGGGGACTGTTTGGTTGGAAAGAACTGGAAATGGGGGCTGTTTTGTGGGTAGAGCTGAAAATCTGTCTTGTTCGACTTTTCAGGGCCGGCTGGGCCCATTTGAGTCAACTCAGTGGAGAGAGGATTGAGCTAACAAGTGAAGGTGTCATGGTAGGAGGTCACTCAGACATCCAAGGATGGGGCCCCTTGCTTCTCTCCCCAGGCAGTGCTCGCCTGCTCTCTCTCTCTCTCTCTCTCTCTCTCTCTCTCTCTCTCTCTCTCTCTC
>NC_034595.1:87384158-87386116 GCF_900095145.1 Mus pahari
GTGTGTGTGTGTGTGTGTGTATATATATACATATGTGTGTGTTCAGACTGAAGAAAAAAGGGCTTAGGTGCAGCTCAGTTGGTGGAATGCCCAGCTACCACACACAGAGCCCTGGGTTTAATCTCCAGCACTGTGTACACTGGGGTTGCATCACTCACTTGTAATCCCAGCATTTAGGAGGCGAAGGCAGGAAGGATCAGAGGTTTTAAGGTCATCCTTAGCGGCATCTCGAGTTCAAGATCAGATGAAACTACATGAGATTAATAGAAAGAAATAACAGAGCCCATTCACCCACCACCATATTTTGAAACTAAACACCCAGGGCTGTGGAGACGGCTCACTGACAAACTGTTTCACACACGAAGAAGCCTGACATGGCCGTTCATGCTTCTAATCTCAGCGTTGGGAAAGCAGAGACTGGGAGACCCCTGGGGTTCTCTGGCAAGCTAAGCCACATGACTTGGTAAACTCCAGACCAGGAGACGATGTCTAAGAAAGAGAGAGAGAGAGGGAGGGAGGTAAAGTGGAGTGGATAGCGCCTGAGAAATGACACTCTAGGTTGACCTCTGGCCTCCATGCACACAGGAGAGAGATCTGGAGATGTAGCCTAGTGGTAAGCTGCTTGCATACCATGCAAGAGGGCACTGGTTCAATTCCTAGCACACTGTCCACTCATGCACACATGTGCATACACGCCCACACCCACACCCACACCCAATAAAATGAAATGAAAAATAGACCTATATAGGGCTCTGTGGTGCAGTGTTCAGGTCCCACCATTGAGGGACAGTTCTTTAGTTTCTGGAGGTTACCATTGAGGGACAGTTCGTTAGTTTCTGGAGGTTACCATTGAGGGACGACAGTTCGTTAGTTTCTGGAGGTTTGCTCTTACCTTTGGGACCACCCACGCCAAGCATTTCTCATCAGCTCACGAACACGGAAGTGTCTCTGTCTACCCGTCGGCCACATAGAGGGATGGGAGCACAGGTCCTCATGTGGTCCTCACATCATTCACATCCTGAGACAGTAAAAACACTGTGCTATGGGCACCTCCAACTTTCCCTTTATTCTCAGGGGGTGGCACTTGTACCGGCGATGTACTGGCTCGCCTGCTCACAAGCTAATGTGTTCAGATTAAAAACTGTAGGGGCTGATGAGGTGGCTCAGCGGGTAAGAGCACCCGACGGCTCTTCCAAAGGTGCAGAGTTCAAATCCCAGAAACCACATGGTGGCTCACAACCATCCTTACCAAGATTTGACTCCCTCTTCTGGAGTGTCTGAAGACAGCTACAGTGTACTTACATATAATAAATAAATCTTAAAAAAAAAAAAAAAGTAGCTGGGCAGAGGTGAGGCCCGCCTTTAATTCCAGCACACTGGAGGGAGAAGCAGGCAAATCTCTGTGAGCTGGAGGCCAGCCTGGTCCACAGAGCAAGTTTTAGGAACCAGGGCTACACAGATGGTTCTGTTTTGTTATCTGAGGTGTTACTGAGAAAAGCAGCTATTTGTGGATCTGTAGTCCATGCCTCCAGAGGTAAAGGATTAGGGACAGGTCTCCTAACTCGGTTCAGGAAGCTTCTAAAATGATGTCACTTCCTTTACAAGTTCCAGTGCAAGCCCCCGACCAAGGCCATCTCCTTTGTCCCTGTCCCTCTTCCCAAGATGTCGCCGAGGGCTTGCCCTCCTACCAGCCTCTCAGCCTTCGAAGCCCTGGGCTCTTCCTGCAGGGAGGTGACTGGGATGTCTGGAGCCCACCTGAGTGTGTGGGGCCGGCACACCAGCCTGCTGTGGGACAGAACAGTAGCAAGCCCACCTAGGCGGTCTGCGGGCAAGAAACTCCCTAAGGATCCAATCTGACGTCACATCTTCTGTGTGAGCCAAAGGAAAAGGAAGGCAGCTGCAGACTTGGAATGGAGCCTGGGGCAGGAGGGGGTAGGAGGGGGTAGGAGGGGGCAGGA
>NC_034595.1:87386146-87392316 GCF_900095145.1 Mus pahari
GAGGGGCAGGAGGGGGCAGGAGGGGGCAGGAGGGGGCAGGAGGAGGCAGGAGGGGGCAGGAGGGTTGTTCTGTTATTTATTATCCCTGGGGCTGTACCTATGCCTTGAGGCTTTTCTTCCTGAGTTGCAAAATTTGAACAAAGGTAGAGTTGGAGAGCTCTGAACTCAGTTCTTCTGTCCCCAGCTGGGTGACGTCACCTCTCTGAACACCCACTGGCCCATTCCTTAAGGTGGAGGATATATCGCCCACTGGACAGGTTTGGTGACTGGGCTGGCTCAGTGCCTGTAACATGGCAAGAACGCCATTAATAACAACAATAACAGGCTGGGCGTGCCTGTAATCCAGCAGGCTGTGCTACGGGCACCTCCAACTTTCCCTTTATTCTCAGAAGGTGACACTTGACCGTCTCGCCTGCTCACAGGCTAATCAGATGGGATTAAACATTGTAGGTTTCATGACTCAGTTAAAGACTCTTCAGAAAGAAGGGACTGAGGCTAGATGATCTCTGTTGAGTTTAGGTCAGCTTGGTCTATTTTATGAGTTCTAAGCCAGCCAGGGCTACACAGTAAGACCCTGTATCAAAAATAATAATAATGATGCTGATGATGTCTTTTATTTTGGGGTTATGTTTTAGAGGGTTTTCTTCTTTCTGTCTGTCTTTCTTTCTTTCTTTCTTTCTTTCTTTCTTTCTTTCTTTCTTTCTTTCTTTCTTTCTTTCTTTCTTTCCTTCCTTCCTTCCCTCCTTGGTGATAGGTTCTCAGATAACCTAGGCTGATTTCTTTTCTCCCTCTCCCCCCCTTTCCTCTCTCCCTCTTTCTTTCCTTTCTTCCTTCCTTTCTTGAAGGTAGGGTCTCATATAACCTAGGCTGACCTCAAACTTTCGATATAACTGAGGCTGGCTTTGAACACCTAATCTT
Source organism: Mus pahari (assembly GCF_900095145.1). Lineage (NCBI taxonomy): Eukaryota > Metazoa > Chordata > Mammalia > Rodentia > Muridae > Mus > Mus pahari. The sequence continues at coordinate 87,387,065 of NC_034595.1, forward strand.
CCTACCTCACCTGCAAAACCACTGGGAATGTAGTATGTGCCACTACTGCCCAGATGTTGTTTTGGTTTTTGAGACAGGATCTCACTATATAGTCGTGGCTATCCTGGGACTCACTGTGTAGACTAGTCACACATGTCAGATCACATAAAAACATGCAGTAGCTCTTACAGTGAGATGGGAGATGAAAATAGGTCAGGGAATGGAGAGATGGCTCAGTGGTTAAGAGTACTGGCTGCTCTTCCAGAGGTCCTGAGTTCAATTCCCAGCAACCACATGGTGGCTCACAATGGGATCTGATGCCCTCTTCTGGTGTGTCTGAAGACAGCTTTAATATATATATGTGTGTGTGTGTGTACATATATATTAAAAACAAGTAAATAACATATATAGGGCTGGTGAGATGGCTCAGTGGGTAAGAGCACCCGACTGCTCTTCTGAAGGTCTGGAGTTCAAATCCCAGCAACCACATGGTGGCTCACAACCATCCGTAACAAGATCTGACGCCCTCTTCTGGAGTGTCTGAGGACAGCTACAGTGTACTTACATATAAATAAATAAATAAATAAATAAATAAATAAATAAAACTTAAAAAAAAAATAACACACACACACACATTTAAAACAGATACAAATAAAAAGTAAACTTTCAAAACAAACCAACTAATCCCGGGGCAGGGGGAGCAAAATCCAGTTTCCATTTATGAAGTTTAATTCTTTTTCTAGAGGTGAATTTCTATTATGAAAAATGTTCAAGAATTAAAATTTAGCAGTTAACTTCTTTAATTAATAAGAAATGTTTTGTTAGCCGGGTGTGGTGGCGTACGCCTTTAATCCCAGCACTTGGGAGGCAGAGGCAGGCAGATTTCTGAGTTCGAGGCCAGCCTGGTCTACAAAGTGAGTTCCAGGACAGCCAGGAGGACTATACAGAGAAACCCTGTCTCGAAAAACCAAAAAAAAAAAAAAAAAAAAAAAGAAGAAAGAAAGAAAAGAAATGTTTTGTTTTGTTATAGGGCTTTTTGCTTTTGCTATTTTTTTCTTTTTGAGACAGGTTCTTACTATGTAGCCTTGAGCTTTATGTTACCGAGTTGCCTCTAACTCACAGAAATCCACCTGTCTCTGCCTCCTGAGTGCTGGGATTAAAGACGTGTCCCTAGGGTTGGAGAGATGGCTTAGAAGTTAAGAGCACTGACGGCTCTTCCGAAGGTCCTGAGTTCAGATCCCAGCAACCACATGGTGGCTCACGACCATCCGTAATGAGATCTGATGCCCTCTTCTGGAGTGTCTGAAGACAGCTACGGTGTACTTACATATAATAAATAAATAAATCTTAAAACAAACAAACAAATAAAACGTGTGCCTATTTATGGCTTGCTGTAGGCTTTGTCTTGTTTTAAGAACCATTCCAAGCATAAAAATCGTCAATCCCATAATTCAGGATCAAGAGCCCAAAGTTTTCCTAGACAGGAGAGTAAATTTAAGGCCTAGGCTACATGAGACCGTGTCTTTTGTTTTTTGTTTGATTGGTTGGTTTTGGTTTTTTCGAGACAGGGTTTCTCTGTGTAGCCCTGGCTGTCCTGGAACTCACTCCGTAGACCAGGCTGGCCTCGAACTCAGAAATCCGCCTGCCTCTGCCTCCCAAGTGCTGGGATTAAAGGTGTGCGCCACCACCGCCCGGCTGTGAGACCATGTCTTAATAAAAAAGTACCCACTGTTCCTTTCCTCCCTTACCCACAAGTCACTTGTGCTGACTCTAGGAAATTTGGAGTGTTCCAATGAATGGAAGTCCATCACCCTGAACTGTCAGACAATGTGTGACAATATGGGGTTCTTTCTGGAAGCCTTTGTTTCCCCTCAGGCCTGGTTTGGTTTGGCTTAGCGTGTAGAGAGACGCTTTCTGATTCAGTTTACAGCGCTGACTTTATGTGCTTGGAACAAAACTGTGATACTTCCAAAAGCTAGGACACTCTGTCCCCTCTGGGAATTGTGTGGGCGGGGCACACCACCACAGTGATGTTCTTGATCTCAGAAAGTCAGGCACCAGGATTCACGGGACCAGGGGCAGCTAAAGCAGTATCATTTGTATCTTACCTTCGCAGCTTTCGGAATCCTTTCTAGATTCTAACTACTTCTTCTTCTTCTTTTTCTTTCTCAAGCCTCAGAGCTTCAGAACCCAGCTCGGTGAACCAGCGGTGACCCATTTGTTTAACTCCTCCTAGCTCATGCATTCTTTGAGTCTTGGTCACGGGAATGTTTTGTCTGGTCAGACGCAAAGCCGTCAGCGGGACAGAACCCACGCTGAACACTCATGATGTGTCGGCAGGGGCCTGGGAAAAGGGAGCCCCTGGTGGCTCACCTCTGAAGCAGCTGTTTCTTTTTGTCTCCGGTTTTAAAAGCTCTCTGGAAGTGGCCTGATATCCGAGTCTTCTCCAAGAAGGGAAACGTTGAAGTTTTCATTAAATATGTTGACGTCTTATGTTTTGAAAAGCAGTAGAGTGTCGAAGGCAAGAACCCCAGAACCCTGCCCATCCTCTTGTGAGCCCTTGGTAATTATCTAACAAACCTATCATGTGTCCACTGGGCTGGACCATCTGCGGGGAGAAGTTCCAGAAACCCAAGATGCCTTGGGGTTCATCTGCTTCCGGAAGCAGCTAGCCGTGGTCTTGGTATTCTTCCCTGCCCACCCCACATCTTGAGCTCTCTCTCTCTCTCCCCTCCCCCCCCCCGCTGTGCTCCGTCCTGATGTATACGGCCTTCATAGCTGTGAAGCTGAAGGATGACTTTGCTCTTTGGATCGGACTACAGCGAAGGAGCGAGCCCTGTGTGTAGAAGTCTATGGGAAGAGACGAACACTAAACATGTCTCCGCCAAACCAGTCCCTAGAAGGCCTTCCTCAGGAGGCCTCCAACAGATCCCTGAACGCGACAGGGGCTTGGGACCCAGAGGTCCTACAAGCTCTCAGAATCTCGCTCGTGGTGGTCCTGTCCGTCATCACCCTGGCTACCGTCCTCTCCAATGCCTTCGTCCTTACCACCATCCTGCTCACCAAGAAGCTCCACACCCCGGCCAACTATCTCATTGGCTCCTTGGCCACCACCGACCTCCTGGTTTCTATCTTGGTCATGCCCATCAGCATAGCCTACACCGCCACCCGCACCTGGAACTTTGGCCAGATCCTGTGTGACATCTGGGTGTCTTCGGACATCACATGCTGCACGGCCTCCATCTTGCATCTCTGTGTCATTGCTCTGGACAGATACTGGGCCATCACCGATGCCCTGGAGTACAGCAAGCGTCGGACCGCAGGCCACGCAGCAGCCATGATTGCGGCTGTCTGGGTCATCTCCATCTGTATCTCCATCCCTCCACTCTTCTGGCGGCAGGCCACAGCTCACGAGGAGATGTCCGACTGCCTGGTGAACACATCTCAGATTTCTTATACCATCTACTCGACCTGTGGGGCCTTCTATATCCCATCCATCTTGCTCATTATCCTGTATGGCCGCATATACGTGGCCGCCCGGAGTCGAATCCTGAACCCACCCTCCCTCTACGGGAAGCGCTTCACAACTGCACAGCTTATCACAGGCTCCGCTGGCTCTTCGCTCTGCTCGCTCAACCCCAGCCTTCATGAGAGCCATACACACACAGTTGGCTCACCTCTCTTTTTCAACCAGGTGAAAATCAAGCTTGCTGATAGCATCCTAGAACGCAAGAGGATCTCTGCAGCCCGAGAAAGGAAAGCCACTAAGACCCTGGGCATCATTCTGGGGGCCTTTATCATCTGCTGGCTGCCTTTCTTTGTGGTATCGTTGGTCCTCCCCATCTGCAGGGACTCCTGTTGGATCCACCCGGCCCTCTTTGACTTCTTCACGTGGCTAGGTTATTTAAACTCTCTCATTAACCCCATCATCTACACTGTGTTCAATGAAGACTTTCGACAAGCATTTCAGAAAGTTGTCCATTTCAGGAAGGCCTCTTAGTCAGACTTGGGGGTGACTCTTGTTCACCCATTATGTCCTGTAACCCCACTGGGGTTGTCTTTTTTTTTTTTTTTTAATTACTGCCGTTTCTCTGAGACCTGGGTTGATTTGTGCTATCTTGGGTCTTGGATTAAATCAATAGATTTGTTCTGTGTTTGATTGCCAGCATCCTCCAGGCTCCTGGATCACCTAAAGCTAGGCCATTGTGTTGTGTAAAGGGGGGACAGGACTGACGACATCCCTTAACATAATATCCTTGTGGTTCTCTGGGTTGGAAGAAATATAAGCTTTAGGACCCAGGTAAGAAAATGTCTTACTCTCTAGCAGGCTTGGAGGGAAGGCCATCTGGTCTACCTGGAATTTTACAGAGGGCTGTTAAGAATGGGTGTGATTATTGGCTTGAATTAAAAAAGAATTTGGAGTTAGAATGGAGGGGTTGTCATCTCCTGTAGCTCATTGATTAGAAGATAGCACCCAGGAATTGTTTCCGCTGGGTCCTGGTTGACCATAAGGAAAGTGGTATCGGTGACCCAGCGTAGATGGAGAGAAAGTCAGAAAGTGGCAGCAGGAGAGAGGTATACTTGGGACCAGATCAGCTCTGCATCCTTCCTTCTTCCCTCTGACTCTGTTATGTAATGTTCCGAAGGTAAAAACCCACCATCCTGCCGCTCAGGAAGACTGACCAGTGCGGGACACTCGAAGCTTTGAGTGGGACACCTTATTCTGCCTGTTCTGATTTTTTTCCCCTGAATTATTCTTTTATATAACACTTATCCTCAGAGTTCATAAGATGTTGAGTGTTACCAAATAAACCGCATGAGACACAGCGAGCAGTGAAGTCTTTACACAATTATATATTCGCCGATTGCCCCATATATGTGCATACGATGAGTGTGTAAGGCTGTGTGGCACGCCACACCTCTGGTGTCGGTCCTTTCCTTACATCTTTTTTGAAGCCAGACTCCCTTGTCTCTCCACCCCTACCTTGCATATTCTAAGCTAGTTAGTCCACAACCTCCAGGGATGGTCTCTGTTTCTGCCTCCTATCTCATCACAGAAGTGTTAGGACTGCAGCCACACATGCACACATACATGCACACACGCAGGGCAATATTCAGCTTTTTACACAGGTTCCAGGGATGGATTCTCCACCCCCACCCCACCCCCTACCCCCACCCCCCGCCCCCTACCCCCACCCAGAATTACAGACTTTCATATCATTTGCATATAATTATCATAACATTTGCAAAAAACCTGAACCTCCTAACTGTGG
>NC_034595.1:87392911-87406575 GCF_900095145.1 Mus pahari
GAGTTCCAGGATAGCCAGGGCTACACAGAGAAACCCTGTCTCGAAAAACCCAACAAAACAAAACGTCCCTACCATTTTGGAGATCCAAGAATTGACCTATTCAAGCTCAGGCAGCAATAAGATAACAACAGTAGTGGCAGTAACAGCTCCTCTAAAGTACCCCCGTGATCTGTGTCTCCCCCCCCCACACCAAGTGCTCTGTGTCCCCCCCTCACACACACCCCGCCATGCTCTCTGTGTACCCCCCTCCCAGGGCTCTCTGTGTCTCTTTTCACTTGTTCTCTTCCTCCTCGTCTTACAGATGCAAGAAAGAAATGTGGCTGTGGTCAGAGGAGGGCTTTGTTACGAGACAGCTTCATAACGATGAGCCCTGGTGGGAAGACAAGGGTCAGGAACTGCGCTGAGGCTGAGATGGCGGGAGAAGAATCATTGGAAGGCAGGGCACATGGTCCCAGGTGGGACAGCAGCAGAGCTTCTGGGGTTCCACGAGGCCTCAGCCACAGGGAGAGGAGTGAGAGTCAGATGTCAGCAAGGCTGGGAAGGAGAGGAGGGCAACCCAGAGAGAGAAGTTTGTTCTAGATGTGTTCTTACAGTTCAGTTCCTGGACTCCCTACTCAGAATCACTCCATGAGCTTGCTGACCCTGGATCCACGGTCTCAGGTCCCTGAATCAGAACCTCTGATGAGAAGAGGTGGGAGTCTGTTTTGTGACAAGGGATCACTGTGTCATCCAGGGTGACTTTGAACCTCAGGTTGGCTCAAGTGATCTTCTTGCTTCAGCCTCCCGAGTAGCTGAATGGCAGGTGCAAACCATTACACCCGGTATCCTAGGTTACTGGTGAAGTCGGCTTTCTAATAAACCCCACTTCCTGTACTGAGCGATTACCATGTCATTACACCTTGGGATTGGTGCAATTAGTGTCTTGAGGCTGTGCAGCCTCTCTCTGCAGCAGAAACAGTCAACGTGCTCATTGGTCCTCTTTGCCTGGTAGACTGGACCTTCTGGCCTCCCTTCTTTCTTTCCTTCCTTCCTTTAGAAGTAAGATCTCCTGTACCCCAGCTCTCCTTACCACCACAGGCAATTTATATTGTCCTGGGGGGGTCGAAACCAGGGCACCGGGCAAGCACTGTATGAACCCTCCAGTTTTTAAGCCTTGTTTTTCCTGTCTCTTCACCTTGCTTTGTGATGTCTTCCTGATCCTGGAAAGAATGGGAATTTAGAGTCTATGTAGGAAAGCATTCAATGGCTCTGTGACGCTGGACACAGGCTAAGTCCCAGGACTGTGGCATAGTGGTTGTGTGATGCAGGGGTGAATTGCCCAATCTCTCTGTGCTTCAGTTTCTTGTCTGGGAATGGGGTCATCTGTATTGAGTCCATGGAGTGGGGGTGGGAAGGTGGGGTGGGAGTGGGTGGGGGGAGGTGGGGGTGGGGGTTGTGAGGAATGAATAAGGTAGGGATCATAAACACTTTGCACAGTAAAACATAAAATGTCACTGGCTCCTACTCAAGAGCTTTGAGTAAATTATAAAAGAAGTTCAAACGCCAAAGGTCTTCAAGGCTTGTCTCAACTAGAGCGAAAGTCAACAATCACTTTACAAACAGCTTTTTGAGATATAGTTTACACGTGTCATGCAATTAAAGGGTCTGGGGGCATACCTCAGTGCTGTATGGAGCGCTGCATAGCTTATAGAAGGTCCTGGGTTTGATCCAGAGCATGGGAAGCATCCTTAACAGTGCCTGGGTGTGATGGTGCATGCCTGTGATCATAGCAGAGGTAGGAGGATTGCCTTGAGTGTGAAGCCAGCCTGGACCACATAGAGAAATCTCATTTCAAACGAGCAGGGAGTGCTGGTTGGTGGGTGGCTCACACCTCTTGTCTCAGTACTCCCGGAGGCAGAGACAGGCAAAACTATGAGTTTGAGGTCAGCCTGGCCTACACAGTGAGTGAGTTCCAGGGTGCGGTGTTCTTGGTCTACAGAAGACAGCCAGGGAGGGCTGGCATATACCTTTAAATCTGCAGTTCTAGCACTCAGAAGACAGAGGCAGGCAGATCTCTGTCAATTCCTGAAGAGCCTGGTCTACTCAGTGAGTTTCAGGACAGCCAGAGCTTCATAGGAAGACTGTCTCAAAGCAAAAGAAATAAAGCACACACAAGATCAACCACTTCACTCCCCACCCCTCCCACATAGAGAAACCCTTCCTTGCTAAATACACATCTACTTTCTGTCTTTTTTTTTTTTTTTTTTTTTTTTATGTCTTTGAGACAGGGTTTCTCTGTGCATCCCTAGCCTTCAGAAGCTGTTTGTTTGTTTGTTTTTCGAGACAGGGTTTCTCTGTATAGTCTTGGCTGTCCTGGAACTCACTCTGTAGACCAGGCCTAGAACTCACAGAGATCTGCCTGCCTCTGCCTCCCAAGGGCTGGGATTAAAGGCATGAGGCATGTACCACTATCACTAGACCTTTTTAAAAAAAAAATTTATTTATTTATTTATTTATGTATTTTTTTTGTGTGTGTGTGTGTGTGTGTGTGTGTGTGTAAGCCATAGGGCATGTGTGAAGGTCAGAGAACAAGTTGTGGGAGCCAGTTTTCTTCTTCCACCATATGGGTCCTGAGGATGGTACTTAAGTGGTTCCAGGCTTGGTAGCACACACCTTGACCCACTGAGACACCTCAATTGCTCTGCCCTGAAGACTTTTCTCGCTGCTGGACTTTTCATATAAAGTGGAATCCTGCTGCTTGTTGACACATGTCTGTGACCCAAACTCTCAGGAAGCTGAGGCAGGGGGATTCCTGTACCTTTGAGGCTGAGTTGGACGACATTGCAATATGAGTCTAGTCAAGGCCACACAGCAAGACCATGTCTCAAACAAAACAAAATATCCTGACATGGTATATGTCTTCAATCCTTGAACTCTAAAAACAGAGGTTGGTGGATCTCTGTGATGTGGAAACCAGCTTGGTCTACACAGTGAGTTCTAGACCAGCCAAGGCTACAAGGTTAGACCCTGTTACAAAAAAGACAAACCAACCAAACATCAAGACCAGAATCCTATGAGCTTGGAGGCTTCTTTTACTTGTTTACTGTTTTCAGCAGCTTATCCAATTCGCAACACATGTTATAATTCTTATCATTGCAGGCTTGTGGGTCTGTGTCACATTCTATTCATCCATTGAAGAACATTTGAATTGCTCCCATTTTTCAGCCAGTGCCACTGAAGTTGTGAAAAATCCATGCCCAAGTTTTGGTGTGGACAAAAGTTTCGAGTCATAAGAGTGGACTCGACTTGTCATGTGACAGCTGCGTTTGGCCTCCTGCAAACCAACCACCCGGTTTCCCAGAATGGCCATACCCATTTCCCTTCCCAAGAGCGCCACGCCACGCCACATAAGGGTTCCACTCTGTCCACATTCTGTGGCTCTTGTTATTGTCTGTCTTTTTTTATTGGCGCCATTCTAGTGGGCATGGTGTAGTGTTTCCTTGCAATGGCGAAGCTTTGTAAAGGGGCCAGAGAGTGACTGTCTCCAGCTCTCTGACTCACTCCCATATATGCCACTGAGGCACGGACAGAGCCTGGCTGACATGTAAATAAACACTCTTGAGTTGTTAACCAACAGGTGGCAGGCAGCTCAAGGGCCAGTTTGCAGATTTCTGACCTCGTGGAGGACAGAAGAGGCATCAGACCCCCTGGACCTGGGATTATGGACAACTCTGAGCTGCTGTGCAGGTGCTGGGAACTGAAACCAGATCTTTTGGAAGAGCAGCAAATATTCTTAACCTGGGAGTCAACTCTTCAGACGCCATCATTAGACTTTTGAACAGGTCTCCTCCCTACATGGCTTAGGCTGGACTTGAACTTGAGATTCTCCTGCCTCGGTCTTTTCCCAGTGCTGGGATTACAAACCAGACTGCCATGCCTGGCTCCTGGCTTTGTTTTTATTACACTTGCTTCCAGTGATCACACTTAAGCATTAGTCCTTGCTTATTGCCTGTCCCTCCCTCCAGTGTTGGCTTGAAGACAACATTCTTTTTTGCTGTGTTCTCTCTTTGATTACCAGTATGCCACAGGGTCTGGTGGATAGAAGGTGTTCAATAAATACATGTTTGAATGAATGAGTGACTGATGGACAAATGGAATCCTGTTTCCCAATGCCTTCTGCTCAAAGTCTTGTCTTTAAATTTTTGGGAGATGGTGACTGCTCCCATTTAGGGACCTCACCTAGTATGAGAATCGGTGTCAAGGGGAACTGGGTCAAATGGGAGGCCATAGCTCAGATGGGATGGCTGGCAAGGAAGCCAGTCAACCCAGTGTCTCCAAGGGGTCAAATTGGATCTGGTGACCTAGCTTGTCCTAGACCAGCCTCCAGACTGCCTTCTCTCCCTCCAGAAGTCACCCCCACTATGAAAGTTAAAAGGTCAGCCTCAGCAGAGGAAAGATGTGCTGGCCTGTGTGTGTGTGTGTGTGTGTGTGTGTGTGTGTGTGTGTGTGTGTGTCTTAAGGAAGGTCTCATCTATTCCAGGCTGGCAGCCCTTTGTTATCATCTGAAGGGGCCCACATTCCTCCCACAGTTCCTGTGCTCCTTAGGACACATGAAGAACAAATTGAAAATAAACTTGTCTAGCATAGGCCTGTGGTCTGAGAAGCTAACGAAGTCTGAACAGCTAGCCCACACTCCATATTGATTCTAGGCCTAGCCAGGGATATATGTTGAGACCTTGTCTCACAAAATAAAATAAAATAATCCAGATGTGGTAGCACATGCCTTTAGTCTCAAAACTTGGGAGGCAGAGGCAGGTGGATCTCTGTGAGTTTGAGGCCAGACTGGTCTACAGAGTGAGTACAAGGACAGCAAAGGCTACACAGAGTAAACAGGTCTCAATAATAATAATAATAATAATAATAATAATAATAATAATAATAATAATAATACTTTTAGGTTTGGAAGTATAGTTTGGAAGGCTGAGGCAGGATGATTACAAGTTCAAGGCCACCCTGAACTACAAAATGAGATTCTGCCACAAAAGATTAAGTTAAAAATCAACTTGAGGGGGCTGGAGAGATGACTCAGTGGTTAAGAGCACTGACTGCTCTTCCGAAGGTCCTGAGTTCAATTCCCAGCAACCACATGGTGGCTCACAACCATCTGTAACGAGATCTGACGCCCTCTTCTGGTGTGTCTGAAGACAGCTACAGTGTACTTATAAATACTAAATAAATAAATCTTTTAAAAAAAAATCAACTTGAGGAGGTGCTGGAGATATAGCCCAGTTAATAGAGCGAGTGCCTAGCATACGAAAAACCCTGGTTTTGCCACCCCAGCATTGCATAAACCAAGCACAGTGGCATACATGTGAGCCTAGCAGTAGGGAAGTGGGAGCAGGAAGAGGAGGAGTCTAAGGTCACCCTGGGCTATAAGCAAGTCTGAGGCCAGCCTATGGTACATGAGAGCAGATGGATGGGTGAATGGATAGGTGGGTGGGTGAGTGGACAGACAGGCGGACAGACAGACAGACAGATGGATAGAGTGAGCCTAAGGGCTGGGGCTATAGTTCAGAGGTTACGGATTTTCCTGAGAGTACATGAGGCCCTGAGTTCAATCCTCGTCAATACAAACAAACAAACAAACAAACAAAGAGTTTCTTATGAGCATAGAGACAATCTGTACCAAAGACCTTTCTCCTTTCCATCTCTTTCCTCCCACCTCCCATCCTGGGCATGCTTTTAATTCTTTCACACTTAGTCACAGACACACACCCAGTGTGACAGAGATGATGCCAGGGAAGGGCAAGGCCTCATCCAACACAGATGCTGCTAAGTTCTGGTTTATGCAAGTATGGCACAGTCTCGTGGTGCCAGCCAGCCCTGTCCCTTCCTCAGAGAAACCCAACTTTATTGTCCCCAAGGACCAGGAATGACAAAGGTTAAGAGGTTAAGAGGACCTTTTGAGTTTAGGCCATCCAAGATGACAGTGAGACCCTATCTCAAAAAACTAAAACACAAAACAAAACAAAACAAAACAAAAAAAGCATATACAATAAATAACACCTGCCTCTTTGTTTGCCATTTTTTTTCTTTTTTTTTCTCTTTTTTTTTTCTTTTTTCTTTTTCTTTTTTTTTCTGCCATTTTTTTAAAAGATTTATTTATTATTATATGTAAGTACATTGTAGGTGTCTTCAGATGTACCAGAAGAGGGCGACAGATCTCATTACGGATGGTTGTGAGCCACCATGTGGTTGCTGGGATTTGAACTCAGGATCTTTGGAAGACCAGTCAGTCAGTGCTCTTACCCACTGAGCCATCTCTCCAGCCCTTCATTTGCCACCTTAAAATGTGTTTATTTGTTTGTTTGTTTTGGAGGCATGGTCTCATATAGTTCAGGCTGGCCTCAAACTTCTGCCTCCACTTTATTTTTTTCCAATTGATTTTATTTTTAAAAATATGTCTTTCAGCAGGTGATGGTGGCACATGTCTTTAATCCCAGCACTCGGGAGGCAGAGGCAGGAAGATCTAGGCCAACCTGGTCTACATAGTGCATTCTAGGACAGCCAGGGCTATGCAGAGAAATCCTGCCTCAAAAAAAAAAAAAAATCAAAATAAATAAGTATGTAAATAATGAATAAATAAATAATGAAAGGCCTAGGTCTATATTACCAGGGTGGCTGGCTTTGAACTTCTGGACTCAAGTGATCCTCCTACCTCGGGCTTCTGGGTAGCTGGCACTGTAAGTATGTCATTATGGCCCCAGCTTCCCAGGCCAGTTTGATTGTTTATTATTGATTTATTTTTCAGAGTTTCACACATGCTAGGGGAATGGTTTCCCACTGAGCTACATTCCCAGCCACCCCTCCTCCACTGTTCACTTCTCAACAGACGTCAGGCCTCCAGGATGTGAATCCTGCAGGGTGTGCAAATAGCTGAGCTCCGTGGACACAGTTGACCTCAGCTCCTCTGCTTTCAAGATCAGGGTGGGGGGGAAGGGAGGGGCTTCCACTGTCTATCAATCACCCTATGATCACCATCAGACTCTGTGCCCCTCGGGGCCGCTTATCTATATCTGTCCTCTTAGCACCTGGCACACAGCCAGACAGCATGTGGTTAATGATAATAGCATTTATTGAGCTCTGACTGTGTACCCAGGTATGCCTTAAGCATTTTATGGGCAGTAGCCACTTAACCCTTAGTGAAGCAAGTCCAGTTGTTAAAGTGCAGATTGAAAGCTAAAGTCTCAGGAAACTCAGTCGTTTGCCCTGAGTCCCAGGGCCAGAATTCAAGCAAGGCTACACTCCGAACCCTCAAAGGATGTGGCCAGGCACATGAGTGTTTGCCTTTGAAAAGCGGTAAAGCTGGAGAGATGCTCCGTAAAGTGTCTGCAGTGTATGCATGAGGCTCAGAGGGCTTGGCATCCCAGTGCTGAAGAGGCAGAGACAAGCAGAATACTGAGCGAGGCTCAGGACCTGTCAGCTAACCTCACCCAGGTAATCATATGTATGTCGCCCGAATAACAACACCCAAAGTTAACCTCTGTCCTCCACACACAGGCACACATGTGTTCATCCATGAACACCTGGACACGTGTGTGTGCGCACACACACACACACACACACATGTCCACACACAGGCACACATGTGTTCATCCATGAACACCGAGACACACGCACACGCACGCACACACACACACACACACGTCCACACACAGGCACACATGTGTTTATCCATGAACACCGGGACACGCGCACACGCACGCGCACACGCGCACACACACACAGGCACACATGTGTTCATCCATGAACACCTGGATACACACACACACACACACACACACACACACACACAAACACACACGTGGGAAAAGGTAACCAGGGTTTCCTGTTTCTGGCTTTTTAACTTAGACCATTCTTCGGTACCACACAAATAACAATACTGTCATGTCAACCTGGGAAGGTGGCTGGGGCCTGGTACTGTCCCTGACACTGCAGTGTTCAGGACTGGGGAAATCTCTGAATGGGACTAGACTACCACTTACTCACTTGGAACTAATTAAGTGTTGAGCCAAATACACACAGTTGACAAAGAGCCTGGGAGTCAGGTCTAGCTCTTGGGTTGCCAGTTGGCAACCTGTGATCTATCTTCTTTTTTTATGATTGGTTGTTTTCTGTCTCCATATGGCCACCAGATCCCTCACAAAGCTCAGAGTCCATTTGGGGATCAAAGTCCACTCCACAGATTAGAAAGGCAGACAGTCTGTTCTTCACCGGGCCTGTGTTGCGCCCCACCCCCTCGTTACCCTCAGGTGACTTTCCAGCCAGAGGGAGAGTGCCCTTCTTTATAGTTTCCAGCAAGTACCTGATTTGAGCCATCTACTGACTGAAGGGTCTTACGACAGCATTTATTTGCTTTGCTAATCCTGCATTTTGCTCTCAAAGGCAGAAACAGGGATCCCAGACCTGGAGAAAGGATTTTAACAGTTATCTAGGGCACCTTTAGCCACATCATCCCTGTCACAGAAGCCACTCATGATCTTGGATCGCTTTATTTTACTGACTCCCAGCAACTTGGGGAACAGGAAACCGTGATCCCCATTTTGCAGATAGGGGGGCTTAAAATGCCTAAGAAATCTGCTCAAGGTATCCCTGTAACTCACTGGAAGAGACAAATGAGCATTCATGTCTAGGTGACGTCACCCATGAACAGCATCACTACCTCCTAGTTTATCCTAATCCCTGAACCACTCTAGTCTGGTTTGGTCTGGTCTGGTTTGTTTTGTTTTGTTTGTTTGTTTGTTTGAGATGTGGTATCTCTAGTATAGTCCTGGCTGTCCTGGAACTCACTGTGTAGACCAGGTTGGCCTCAAACTCCTACTGTGCCTTCTCTGAGTTCTGAGTGCTGGGATTAAAGGCATAAATTAGCACACCAAGATTCCCTGAACCCCACTTGGACAGCTCATTCACTTGACTGTTTGGCATGCCCACCAAGTATCCTTGAACAGATTCAGGGACAGGATGCTCACCCCCAACCATACCTATGTTGACCTAGCTTAAGCCAGGCACTAGGAGTCTAAAAAAAAAGTATGTCATTTCTTTTTTTGTTTTGTTTTTTTTTTGTTTGTTTGTTTGTTTGTTTTGAGACAGGGTTTCTCTGTATAGCCCTGGCTGTCCTGGACCTCACTTTGTAGACCAGGCTGGCCTCGAACTCAGAGATCCACCTGCCTCTGCCTCCCGAGTGCTGGGATTAAAGGTGTGCGCCACCACGCCCAGCTCTCTTTTTTTATTATTATTCATTTATTGTATGAATGTGAGTACACTATAGCTGTTTTCAGAACATGGCATGGTATCCTATTACAGATGGTTGTGAGCCACCATGTGGTTGCTGGAATTTGAACTCAGGACCTCTGGAAGAGCAGTTAGTGCTCTGACCCACTGAGCCATCCCTCCAGCCCATGTCATTTCTTTTGTCGGGGGAGGGGTGACGGGGGTGTTCAGACTGGGTTTCTCTGTGTAGTCCTGGATGTCCTGGATCTTAGTCTGTAGATCAGGCTGGCCTCAAACTCAGAGATCCACCTGCCTCTGCCTCCCGTGTGCTGGGATTAAAGGTGTGCGCCACCATGGCTCAGCTGTAGTATTTCTACCTAGCAACAGTCACCATGTTATATCACCATAGTGTGATATGGAACTCAGAGAAGGAACTGGCCAAGGGTACAAACCTAGTTTTAAGAACAAGCTGGGATCAAGTGCAAGCATATCCCTTTTATGTTTTGATTTTTTGTTTGTTCCAGAGAGGGTCTCGGTATGCCAGAGGTTCTCAACTTGTGGGTCTCGGCCTCTTGGGAAGCTTGAACGATCCTTTCACGAGGGTCACATATCCGATATCCTGCATAGCATATAGTTACATTATGATTCTCAACAGTAGCAAAATTACAGTTATGAAATATCAAAGATAGGTCTGGTGAGATGGCTCAGCGGGTAAGAGCACCGACTGCTCTTCCAAAGGTCCCGAGTTCAAATCCCAGCAACCCATGGTGGCTCACAACCATCTGTAACGAGATCTGATGCCTTCTTCTGGAGTGTCTGAAGTCATCTATAGTGTACTTACATATAATAAATAAATAAATCTTAAAAAAAAAAAAAAAGAAATAGCAAAGATAATGTTATGGTTGGGGTCTCACAGCATGAGGAAGATTTAAAGCCACGGCACTATGAAGTCCTAGCTGGCTTGGAACTTGCTATTTAGATGAGACTAGCCTAAAACTCACAGAGATTTGCCTGTCTCTGCCTCTTGAGTTTTGGAATTAAAGATACGAGCTACCATATTGGACATTGATTTTGTTTTTTAAAGATTTTTTTTCAAAATGTATATGGGTGTTTTGCCTGTATATATAGTGGCCAAGGAAGCCAGAAGAGAAATTAAATCCTCTGGGATTAGAGTTACAGATGGTGGTGAGCTGCCATGTATGTACTGGGAACCAAGCAAGCAGCCAGTGCTCTTAATCACTGAGCCATCTCTTCAGCCCCGACAAAGAGACATGGGCCTTGGCCGTGTTAGAGCTAGAAGAACCCATTCCCTTCCTGCCCTTTTTCTGATAAAGGAACCTAATCCCGAGAGGGGGCTGGTACAAGTCTGAGATCCCATCATAGGACAGAATCCAATTGGAACATCTCAAGAAGTTTGAATAAGGCGTTGTCCTCTGCCTAAGTCCTGGTCCATCCACATCTGTCCACCAGGTGGCGCAGAAGCATCAGGGAATAATGCAGAGAGAAGGGTGGGCAAACCCCCTTTCTCTGGCCTAACTTTTCTCCAAGAAGCAGTGGCAAGCCACTGCCTGTTCTGGGACAGCACTTAGATCACTAAGGTATGCATTGCAGACACTCTCAGAGGCGAACTCGACCTGACCACGGAAGTAGCGGGAGGTGATGGTAAACACTAGGAAATAAGACTCCAGCAGAAACCTTTGCCTCGGGAACCATCTTGGCAGCTGGCTCAGAGAGTTATGCTGGCACACCAAATGGGGTGCGAGATGAGATCCGCATTTCCTAGGCTCTGCAGAGAGCTCCAGGTTTTGGTCCTCTCCCTAGGTGGTTGGTGGCCACCGCTAGTGAAGACCTTCCAGATGGCTGACTTGTCTGCCACCACTCTTGGAAGCCTGGAGGGTTACTAATGGGTCTGGCAGCTCCAGAGCTCAGCTTAGGCCCTGCAGCTCAATCGCTCCAATTGGAACTTCTGTTCCTCTCACACCACACATGGAACTGTTACGGTCAAAGACTTGAGGCTGGAAACTTCGAGAACGGTTTGAGATACTAGGGGTGGGGGAAGGGAGGCCAGGAGTGAGGGAGGCCTAGAAGAAAGGGAAGATTGGATGAGAAGTAGGTAAGTAAGACCTTGGGGACTCAAACAGCCTATCTGCTCTGAACTTTACCCCGGGAGGAACAGGGATCTATTGAAGATTATTCAGGAGGATGTCGTTGTAAGATGGAAGCTGAGAACGATCACTTGAGCTGTGTGAAGACAGAGGAAGGGAGGTGGAGAAGTCTGGAGAGACCAAGGGACTGAGCACAGTAAAGCTGCAGGTTGGATGGGGTAATGACAGCTGGGGTTAATTTTCCATCCACCAAGACCTTCCCATGGGCTCCTGGGTACCCCAGTATTTTCCATCCACCAAGATCTTTCCATGGGCTCCTGGGTACCCCAGTATTTTCCATCCACCAAGATCTTTCCATGGGCTCCTGGGTACCCCAGGGAAACTGTCTTGGTTAGGTGATAGTTCTCACAGGCTAGGGGACTTCCCTGGGCCAAGATCTGTTCTCCAGTTGGTATATCCTAGAAGACCCTTGATATCAACACACACACACACACACACACACACACAGAGAGAGAGAGAGAGAGAGAGACAGAGAGACAGAGAGACAGAGAGACAGAGAAAGAGAGACAGAGAGACAGAGAGACAGAGAGAGAGACAGAGAGAGAGAAGGCTAAGAGAGAAGACAGGTTGGGGGTTAGGAGGGCAGAGGAAGGGTATTCCATTAGGACACATACCGGTGGTAAACATCTCTTTCAGGTGCCAACTCTTCTAATTATTGGCTGCGTTAGCACTGCCAAGTCAATTTAGTAATCAAGCCCCAGCTTCTATATCTGTAAAATGTGGTTATAGGGCTGCGGAGATGGCTCAACAGGGACCTGGTGACCTGGATCAAATCCTTAAAACTCGAATAAAAATGGAGGTAACTGACCTCCACAAAGTTGTCCTCCAACCTCACACATGTTCTGTGGCATGCACACACACCCCAACATACATGCACAGCAATAATAAATCAAATGTAAAAAGTAAAGTATGATTATGGCTAAGACCAACCTTTGAGGCCTTGGACAAGGTGGTGTGGGTAGGGCTGCCTTAGTTAGGGTTTTACTGCTGTGAACAGACACCATGACCAAGGCAAGTCTTATAAAGAACAACATTTAATTGGGGCTGGCTTACAGGTTCAGAGGTTCAGTCCAGTATCATTGAAGCAGGAAGCTTGGCAGCATCCAAGTGGGCATGGTCCAGGAGGAGCCGAGAGTTCTCCATCTTCATCTGAAGGCTGCTAGTGGAAGACTGACTTCCAGGAAGCTAGGATGAGGGTCTTAAAGCCCACACCCACAATGATACACCCACTCCAACAAGACCACACCTCCAAACAGTGCCGCTCCTTGGGCCAAGCATATTCAAATCATGACAAGGGCTCAGCATGTTTTATTGTATGTGTGTGTGTGTCTATGTGTGTCTGTGTGTCTGTGTGTGTGTGTGTGTGTGTGTGTGCGTGCGTGCGTGGGTGGGGAGGGGTCAGAGAACACCCAAGAAGAGAGGAGTTTTAGGTTCTCCACCCCTCAGAGAGTCTGTGGTTATGTAGTAGGGCACCTTGGCTCTCTGGCCAGGAAGAACCTCTTCAAACCAGGGTGGGTTTCAAATCAGGTCAGCCCCAGGCTGGGAGAGCCCTTGGAATTTGGCCAAGGGAATTCTAGCCAAAGGCAGAGAAAACAATCTGGTTAGTCCAGGGCCACCTTCTGGAGGAAGGTGTTGTGGCTGTTCCCTTGTTGAAACATTCAAAATGAATTTTCTAGGCCAGGTTTCAAGGAGCGAGTCTCTGCTCTATTCTGTTTGCCCTCTCGCTTCGTGCTTGTGCGCTGCAGGTTGCCTCTGACCCAGTTACTGAGGTAAAGGTCTTGTGTATACCCCTGCTTTCTTTTCTTTTTTAAAAATCCTTTGTTTGTGGGTGTTTGTGTAGGTTGTGTGCCTGTGTGTGTGCACGCACGCACGATCACTCGTGCGAGAGTGCGCACACATATGTCAGTACTTGCATAGATCTCAAAGGCATCAGGCGCCTGTTCTGTCACTCTCCTCTGCCTTATTTCTTTGAGACAGGATCTCTCACTGAGCCAGGCTGGCTACCAGAAAAGCTCAGCCTTTTATTATTATTTTTTTTAATGTGAGTGCCTGGTTCTGAACTCAGGCCCTAACAGTTACCCACCGAGTTTTCTTAACCACTGAGCTCTCTCTCCATCTCTCCGGCCCCTATGTTTTCTATCTATCTATCTATCTATCTATCTATCTATCTATCTATCTATCTATCTATCTATCTATCTATTTTTCGAGACAGGGTTTCTCTGTGTAGCCCTGGCTGTCCTGGAACTCACT
>NC_034595.1:87406659-87415933 GCF_900095145.1 Mus pahari
CCCTCCCTCCCTCCGTCTTTCTTTCTTTCTTTCTTTCTTTCTTTCTTTCTTTCTTTCTTTCTTTCTTTCTTTCTTTCTTCTTTCTTTCTTTCTTTCTTTCTTTCTTTCTTTCTTTCTTTCATCTTGGGTCCTTCCTTCCTTCCTTCCTTCCTTCCTTCCTTCCTTCCTTCCTTCCTTTCTTCCTTCCTTCCTTTTTATCATCTTTGGCATACTGGATAATTGAGCCCAAGGCTTCACGCACATTGAGCAAGCCATGCTTCACCACTGAATTACACCCAGCCCTTTGCATACATTCTCTCGGGTGCTCATTACTGCCCCTGAGTGAGGAAGGTCCCACTTCTTACTCACCCCATTGTATGGGTGGGGAAACCGAGGCTGGGAAGAGTTCACCCGCGCATACGGATCTACATTTACTTGGCCTGTGGCTGGGTCAGTGCACTTAGAGCCCAAGGTTCGCACAGCACCTTGAATTATCCATCCAGTAAGTAAAACTGGGCCAAAAGCCACTAAGAGAAAAATAGTTAACACAAAGTATAGCAGTTGTCAGCTTGGCAGCACCGACCATTGTATTCATATGACACCTGCCAGAGAGAATTTAGCACAAGGAAACTCGAATCTTTCCCAAATCACTGGCCTGATTCTTCCAGTCATATCAAAACAAAACTTCTTTGGGGAGAGGAGGTGCTAGGAAGGGAACCCAGAGCTTCACATGCACATGCTAGGCACATGCTAGGCACATACTAGGCACATGCTACCAACCTGATAGTGAATTCTCATAAACAATTTCCTTCATGCCAAGCCTCCTCTGAGAACCTCATACCCCTTGCTTGACTAAATCTTTCCAAATGATCCCAGAGAAAGGGGCTCAAACAGAGACGGTAAAGAAGTTCTAATGGTCATGTGACTAGTGAGCGGAAGAATTGGGTTTCAAAATCTCCTAGTTCAATGATAGGGAACTTGTCTGGTAGGTGGAAGGCTCTCCGTTCAATCTTCAGCACCAGAAAAATAAAATAAAGCTAGTTAATTAACATAACACTGTCGGGGCTGGAGAGATGGCTCAGTGGTTAAGAGCACTGACTGCTCTTCTGAAGGTCGTGAGTTCAAATCCCAACAACCACATGGTGGCTCACAACCATCTGTAATGAGATCTGATGCCCTCTTCTGGGATGTCTGAAGACAGCTACAGTGTACTTACATAAATCTTAAAAAAACAAAACAAACAAAAAAAAAACTGTCTGTAGCACTGTTTTTTTTTTAAAAAAAAAAACCATAACACTGTCTCCAGGGTCTGTGCACATAAGCACGTTGACTACTTCCTATACAATCTGAAGCACATCCTGTTTCCTTCTTTGCTATGGCTGCCAGGAAGCTCAGAGCCATGCTTTGGGTTATATCACAGTCCCTGTCCTTAAAAAACTTTCCATCAGCCGCTGCTGTGTTCAGAATTTTGTGTGTCTTCCTTCCTTCTCCTCTGGCCTTCTGCCCAGGCATTCATTACTCCTTGATTCCTGCTCTTTAATTATTGATCAAATGGTCTTTAGGTTGCAGCGGAAACCACCTCCAAATCCTTTTTGGAATCAGCAGGAGATAAGACATTTATGAGATGAATAGGGACCCGCCAGTCACAGTCGTGCAGGGTAAGTGTCTTTGAGCAGCTTCCAGGGCTAGAACAGTGAAAGTTTTCTGCATCACACAGCTCTGCATAAATTAGTGCTGCATCCATAAAATTCATGAAATAAAGCTAGCGCTATAGCAGACCAACCTTGACACACCCTCAGCACTTAACTAAAAGGAAGCTCTCCCAGTGGCCTGGTGGGTAAAGTGCTTGTTACAAGCATGAGGAATGGAGTCTGAGTGGACTTTGGAACTCTCAAACCCAGCCCACGCAGGACACAGGTGGACATGGAGGTCCAGCTCAAACCCCAAGGCAGGAAAGTGGAGTAGGATCTTCGGTGCAAGACAGTAAGCTAGAGGAGCAAAACCAGGGAGGCCTGAGTTCAGTGGGGTACCTTGCCTCAATATCTAAGGTGGAGAGGGATAGAGAAAGATACCCAGAGCTCTAAATGAGTGCTAGCAGCTACACACACACACACACACACACACACACACACACACACACACTACACATATATTTGAAAAAGTAGAAAAAACAAACAAACACCCGAATCTCTTCCAGTGTATGCCCTGGCCAATGTAGGAATGGAGTAAAACCCAGACTGATTCAGGTTCTGCCACGTTCAGTGTGTGGCTTCCAAGGTCACCCTGGTGCTGGCGTTCCCTGGGCAGAAGGGAAAGCACATGCATGCTTCCTAACCACGCTGGCTTGGATGTGGTGGCGCGTCATCTCTGCCACTGTCCCATTGGTAGGAAAGAGTCACATATTTGCACATAATTGCAAGACAGGCTGGAAAAATGTAGTCTGGGCTGCTTTTCTCTGAAACAGCTCTAAACCTGGAGGGGAGGCATCTTTGGTGAAGAGCTGACACAGGTCCAGCTCATGGATATATGGATGCAGAGTGGCCACAAGAGGGAAAATGGGCTAGCCTTGCTTTCGAGGAACCATAGGTAAAAGCATTTAGGGCTGGAGAGATGGCTCAGTGGGTAGATGTTTGTGTCACTGTAATGTCAGTGCTGGGGAAAATGGGTCTTTAGAGCCCATTGGCTAGCTGGCCTATCTGGATTACAGA
This sequence comes from Mus pahari, assembly GCF_900095145.1. Classification (NCBI taxonomy): domain Eukaryota; kingdom Metazoa; phylum Chordata; class Mammalia; order Rodentia; family Muridae; genus Mus; species Mus pahari. The sequence continues at coordinate 87,409,347 of NC_034595.1, forward strand.
GTTTTATGTTTAGTAAAAGACCTTGTCTCAAAAAAATAAAACAAAATAAAGAGAAGAGCGTTAAGAGAGTTTGTTCATTGGTTAGAGCACTGGCTGCTTTTGAAGAGGACCTGAATTCAGTTCCCAGCGTTACATGGGAATCTGTAACTAAAGCTCCAGGGATTTGACACCCTCTTCTGGCCTCAAAGGTACCTGTTCTCTCTCTCTCTCTCTCTCTCTCTCTCTCTCTCTCTCTCTCTCTCTCTCTCTCTTTCTCACACACACACACACACACACACACATACACACACACTCACACACAGGAGCACGCACTTTAAAAAACAAACAAATCTTAAGGGAAAAAAGCGAGGGGGGGGGGCTGGAGAAGATGGCTCAGTGGTTAAGAGCACTGACTGCTCTTCCAGAGATCCTGCGTTCAATTCCCAGCAACCACATGGTAGCTCACAACCACCTGTACTGTGATCTGGTGCCCTCTTCTGGCATGCAGGTGTACATGCAGACAGAGCATTCATATACATTGAATAAGTAAATAAATAAATAAATCTTAAAGAAAAATATTGCAGTGGAAAGCAATTGAGGATGCTGACCTCTGGTCTCCATAGCATGTGTGCACAGCAGCCTCTGGTGCACAGTAGCCTCTCTGACACATACGCACAGAGCATTTACATTAAAAAAAAAAAAGTCGTGTGCACATATGGAGGCCAAAAGTCAACATCCCTCCTCAGTCACACCACCAGTAGCTTTAGAGATAGAGTCCCTGACTGAAACGGAAGCTCATTGGCTTAGCTAAGCTGATTGGCCAATGACAGTCAGGTATTTGTCTCTATCTCCCAATGATAGGTTTACAGGTTCAGGCAGTCACATGACATCAACTGGGTCGTTCGTTCGTTTGTTCCTTTGCTTGTTTTTGAGATAGGGTCTCTCTGTGTAGCCCCGGGCTGTCTTGGAACTCTCTCTGTAGACCAGGCTGCCCTCGAACTCAGTGATCCAAATGTCCAAGTGCTGGGATTAAAGGCCTGCGCCACCACACCAGGCCACACCCAGCATTTTTTTGTGGGTGCTGGGGTTTGGAAGTCAGGCCCTCAGGATTGTGCGGCAGACATTTTAAGGACGAGCCCTCAACTGGCTTTATACATTTGCAGTTTAAACCAAACTTTTGTCCCCAAAGGAAGGAAATATGGAGCGCACCATGATAGGAAATAGTCACAGACTGGATCTTCACTAGGTTTTTTTGTTTGTTTGTTTGTTTGTTTGTTTTTTGTTTTTTTTTCGAGACAGGGTTTCTCTGTATAGCCCTGGCTGTCCCGGAACTCACTTTGTAGACCAGGCTAGCCTCGAACTCAGAAATCCGCCTGCCTCTGCCTGGGATTAAAGGCGTGCGCCACCACGCCCGGCCCACTAGTTTTTAAGGTCATAGAAATGAGTCAAGCAGGATGCCCCAACTTTAGCTTGGTGGTCTTTTCCGAGATAACTGCTTTGTGCTGAGTTCTGAGTGGGCGTCTGGGGGACTCATAACAAATGAGTTAAGGTCTTAACCTGCAGCCTTCTGAACTACACCGAGGAGGCAGTGCAATGAATGGACCGGCCTGAGGTCTGGAAGCACAAGGCTTGGAGTCTTTGCTGTTACATAGCTGTGCGACAAGAAACCACATGACCTCTCTGGTTGTCAGATTCCCGGCACGGTGGGTGAAGTCTATTGTGATAATCAGGACGACCTGAGTTAGAATAGATCCCCGGTAAACTGTCCTCGGATTCTTGCCTGCAATCCGGTGCTCACTCATCAGCCTCACTGTTCTCATCCGAAGGATGGAGTTAACAGGCTGACATCAGGCGGTTGGAATCTGGCCGCATTGTGGACTCTGCTTCCCTGGGATAAGTGTGTGGCCTCTTGCCCTGTTCCAAGGACTGACTCTCTCTCTCTCTCTCTCTCTCTCTCTCTCTCTCTCTCTCTCTCNCNCACACACACACACACACACACACACACACACCCGCGCGTTCCCGGCAGAGAAGGACCTCGAGTTCACAAGACGCGGCTTCCTGGCCGCATTCCGGAGAAGGAGCTTTGCGCCGCAGGTCCCTTCCCCCGGTCGTCCGGCTCAGGAAACGCAGAGAAAGCCAGGAACCCGGCCTGCCAGGCCCCGGGGCCCTCCGCCCCGTCCTTCGGCTGCAGGAAGCTCGCTGGCGGGAACGCCCTGCCCGTGGGTGGGAAAAGCCTGAGCCGCCGCTGCACCGCGGCGTCCCTGAGTGCAGCGAGCTGTCACCGCCGCCGCCGCACGCCCCTGCCGCAGTCCCATCCCTGCGCCAGTGCGGCAGCCGCGTGGCCGGGATCCTGCAGGCGCCACCGCGCCAGGGTGCAGGCAGGGAGGGCGCAGACCCAGAACTCGCTTTGAGGGGGCGACCTGCTTAGGGGTGTGTGGGTGAGTGCTCCACCGGGTCGCTAGGACATTGCTAGACCGGCTGGCGTTAGACTCCGGGTGTCTCTTTGAGTCTCAACTTGTGCTTGGCTCCCGGAGATTTAGTTTCTTAATGGTGAAGATCTCAAAAACTGTTCTAGACCTAGAGACTACTGTGATGGGCAGACCGTGATCCCTTTTCACCAATGAGAGTCAAGGAAGAAAAAGATGGAGGACATAAAAGGGCGGTGCTTTCTAGTATAGCCTGGGCGTTGGAACCAGTCATTCCCAGGCTCAGGTCCCAGCTTTTCCCCTTACTGTGTGATCTTAAGTAGGTTCCTTAACTTCTCTGAGCTTCCGGGCCATGTCCTTTTTAAGGAGTCTTTCAACTCTAAACCCAGTTAGCCCTCCCTTCACCCCTCCCCCCACTTAGCCCTCATAGCACATGGCCTGATTCCTTGAGACACTTAGTGCCAATATTATTAAACAATTGTTATTCGGTGCCCTGTCTTTCCACTTCAGAAGCACACAAAGTTCAGGAAGATAGGGACCTTCGCTAAAGTAAGACTGTGTAGTGCTGACACATTAAACATCCAGGCATTTGTTGTGAAGTAAAGAGCGAAGGGAAGGGATTCAGCGATACGTGCCAGATGCCGCCTTAAGGGGGGAAAAGCACCAGAAATGAATAAGTACCAAGGAGGTCCCAGACTGGCTAGGGAAGGGAATGAACGGGGCTTGTGCAAAGAAGATGGTCCTAAGTGTGTGCTAACAGGGGTTAAACAGCCCTGGAGATAAACACTAATGGGGGAGTAGCCGGAAAGACAGAGATGAGAGACACCGGGGTCCCTAGAGTGCTGGGATAATGGATCTCATTTCCATCACAATGTACAAAGTACTTAGTTTGCATAAAGTGTGGACTTTCGTTTTTATCCTAAGGAGATGGGGGAACTGACGGAGACTTAGGACTTGTTCAAGTCCTCCTCCCCCTTTGGAGGCGGGGAGCTGCGCTGAAGATGGATTCCCAAAGCCTTGTGCACACTGATGACCACTGAGGTACATCCTCAGCTGCAAGGACTCAGCTACTGATGATGTGCACCACATTTGGTTTAGGTCCAAATAAACTGGTGATTTTAGGTAAGGAGCGTTGCTTCTCTGATTTGCTTTACCTCTAAGCCCATTTGCCTAATCTAGAAAGAGTAATAAAGGCTTCCTATAACATGACCAGATAGTTGGTGTAAAGTACTTATCACTTGTGGTTCTTACAGTTTATGCTAAAGGATCCACTAGTGCTTGAGGAATGAACGTGTAAAACGGGTGCAGTGTGGGAGTCCTGGATCGTGAAAGGACTAAAAACCATGCCATTTGGAGGTTAGAAGGCAGATGGAAGGTGGCTTCATTCCTCTCTACTCTCACTTTCCTTGATCCCTAGGAGACTTTGCTCCTGGCCTCATTCATTATTGCATTATAATTTATTGTTTGCAGACCAACAAAGGTGAGCCAACTCTAGCTTGGATAGCGTTCTTTTTATATAGGTTTTTACGGCCGTATTTTCTGATGACACAGTAATACGTGCTGCTTGTAAAAAAATTAAATTGCAGGAAGATATCACAGAGGGAAATTGAAAGTGCAAGTTTAGGCACACAAGAGCTGACAGCTTGCCATTCTTTGGCCTGGGGTGGGGGAGGGGACATCTCACAGTGTGAGTGCTTACTTTTCTGTGTCAGTATGTCTGGGAAGCTGGATGCCCAGATCTTTTCTAGATGTGTCTGTGAGGATGCTTCCAGAAAAGTTTTGTATTTGAGTTGGTGGACTGGGTAAAGATTGAAGTTGGTAAGTGTATATAGCTGGGGGTTTGTGCCCTCCCCAACCCTCAGACACACACTGTGCTCCCCATGCGCGCGCGCGCTCGCACAGACACACAGTTGTATGCCTGTGATGCATACAATCCCAGGCCTCGTAAAGGCTCAGCATGTGCTCTATCTTGGACTTATAGCCCCAGCTCCTAAAATTCTAATCTTAGTTTTTTCCCTCTGGACTGAAGCTCTTACTGTGAATGAATGAATGAATGAATGGTTGCTGGGATCCTGAGTCTTGGGCAAAGAATTCTATAGGAGCATTTACTGGGACCCCACCAAAAATGAGATGGGATTTGTGGAACATTTTTGTTTTTGTTTTTTATTTTGGAAAAGGTGTCATATGTAGTTCAGGCTGGCTTTGAGCTGATCTTTGACCTTTAGAGTGGGGGGAATATATATATATATATATATATATATATATATATATATATATGATGCCACACCTTTGGGACTTCCCTCTACACAGTTGGCATGGGTACCTTCTGCTGATGTGGACTGTGGCTGTATTTTTTTTTTTTTTTTTTTTTTTTTTTTTTGGTTTTTTGAGACAGGGTTTCTCTGTCCTGGAACTCACTCTGTAGACCAGGCTGGCCTCGAACTCAGAAATCCGCCTGCCTCTGCCTCCCAAGTGCTGGGATTAAAGGTGTGCGCCACCACGCCCGGCTGCGGCTGTATTTTCATACACTTTTCTCCCTCTTAGCATCCAGTCGGGTCTCTTTTGGAAAGTTCCTATGTATGCACAGAACAAAACGAGAAGCATGGAGAAAGAGGTGAAAGTCCTTTTTCCTTTTTTCTTCTGGGTCTCTGAATTTCTCCCTATATGTAGATTAAACACTCATAAACCACAGGCTTCAGGCACACCTGCGATTCTGTGACTCACTCTTGCAGCTGACACCACTCAGCAGATACCTGCTCCCACCTAGTCACACAAGCCAGTTTGTTGGTCTGCAGGCTCCTTGAGGACAGGGCTGTCCTTAGTTCTTAGAGGCCAATGCATGGATGGGACACTTATTGGGAGAGCATGGTGAAACAGGAACAGCAGCCCGGGTATGTAGCTCAGAAGTAGAGCACTTGTCTACCATGCGTGAAGGTGAAGGCCTGGGTTCAGTTCCCAATTTCTCTCTCTCTCTCTCTCTCTCTCTCTCTCTCTCTCTCTCACACACACACACACACACATACACACACACACACAAAATCAATCAATCAATCAACTACCATTTCCTAGCATGAACAGAGTTCTAAGTTGTTGTTGTTGTTGTTGTTTTCCAAGACAGGATTTCTCTGTGTAGCCCTGGCTGTCCTGGAACTCAAATGTAGACCAGGCTGGCCTTGAACTCAGAGATCCAACTGCCTCTGCTTCCAGAGTGTTGGGATCAAGGGCGTGAGCCACCACTGCTAGAATTGGGGTAAGCTTTTAATAGTTCCTCCATACAGGACTTCATTCAATCCACGACAACCACTATAGTAGGTACACACTATTATTCTCATTTTGCAGAGGAGAAGCTGAGGTTTAGAGATTTGGAAGTCTGAGGTTTCATAACTGACAAATGGTGGAGTTATGATGTAATTCCTGTTCTGTTCTGTTCCAAAGCTTTGTTGTCGTCATTTGTTTGTTTGTTTGTTTGTTTCAAAGCCTTTGCTTTGAATGAGTTAGTGATTGATGGGGCCGTGAACATTTCAGAGAAAGTTCTAGCTCTCCCTGTACATGCTTGGTTCTCCCTTCTGAATGTTTTTTAGTGTCTTAAGTCAGAGTCAGCAGATAGAGGGCTCAGGAAAGGCCTTCTCCGTGTCTGAAGCAAGCCTGTGATCGAGTTTATTTTTCATGGCAAGAAGCATTTTTGAATCTCCTAGTCTAAAAATAAACCACAATTTTTAGGGGCCCTTGGGGACTAGCCCAGGCATTTCAGGACAGCTATTTGCCTATCTGTAACACAGGAAATTAATCAGAAGCCCCTCCCCTCTTCCCAAAGACTGATGGTCTGGAAATGCCCAGTGCCTTGCTTGTGGTTCTTTTGAAAGACCACGGAAAAGCTAAGGACAGACCAACACACACTCATCTCTCCGTGAGGAGGCATAGAGCAGAAACAGGTCATTCTGCTGCAAAAACCTGTAGAGAGAACTTGCAGCTGTCATCTGGGAGGTGTGCCAAGACACATGCCCTGGGGCCTGCAGAATCCACCTGGGGTCTGGAGACTGGGGAACTGGTTTCTGCTCTAATGGCCTCATTTAGTAAATCTCTTCCTATGTCAAACCCTAGAGGTCTACCCTGTGAAATGACTGAGTGAATTTATTTTCTCTTTCCATTTTTTTCTCTTCTCTCTCTTCTTTTTTTTTTTTT
>NC_034595.1:87416468-87436278 GCF_900095145.1 Mus pahari
GGGAGGCAGAGGCAGGCGGATTTCTGAGTTCGAGGCCAGCCTGGTCTACAGAGTGAGTTCCAGGACAGCCAGGACTACACAGAGAAACTCTGTCTCGAAAAAAACAAAAACAAAAACAAAAACAAAAGAAAAAGGAATATCATTGATAGTGGTAATTTTGAAACTAAGAATGATAATCACACTGTTTGTGCCTGGTGGGTTCTCTATAGTATCACTCTGATTTTACTTAGTTTTGGAAACAGCATCTCACTGTGTGGCCCAGGCTTTACACAAGCTCATAGTCCTTCCCAAGTGTTGAAATTACAGACAAGTATCACTATGCTTGGCTTATCACCTTTTTTTTCAAGATTTATTTACTTATTATATGTAAGTACACTGTAGCTGTCTTCAGACACTCCAGAAGAGGGAGTCAGATCTTAAGGATGGTTTCGAGCCACCATGTGGTTGCTGGGATTTGAACTCTGCACCTTTGGAAGAGCAGTTGGGTGCTCTTACCTGCTGAGCCATCTCACCAGCCCAGGCTTATCACATTTAATTAATCAACTAATTAACTAATCCTTTGATGCTGGGAATTGAACCTAGGACTTAGTGCTTGCTAGGCAAATGCTCTACCACTTTGCCAAATCTAAACAAACACCACAGGGATCACCTAATTGTTCTTTGTTCATAAACAGAGGGACCGAGGCTCAGTGAACTCCTGCGAGGAGCTGGGAAATGGGTTTGTCACACCACAAAAATGTATGAGTTTCATGCCCAGAATCACTGAGGAACAATGGAAAGTTTGCTTATTTAATTAGAGACAGAGACTTATGCAGCCCAGAACAGCCTCAAGCCCACTACGTTACTGAGGATGACCTTTATTTTGTTTTTTGTTTTGTTTTGTTTTTTTTAAAACACTTTGTTTTAAATGCCTGTACTCAGGAGGCAGAGGCAGACCTCTGAGTTTGAGGCCAGCCTCCATTACAGATCTAGTTCCAGGACAGCCAGAGCTACACAGTGAAACCCTGCCTTGAAAACATCGACAATACCACCAACCAACTTTATTTTTATTTATTAATTTTTTCATGAGGATGAGTGTTTTTTTTTTAAAAAGATTTATTTATCATTATATCTAAGGACACTGTAGCTGTCTTCAGACACACCAGAAGAGCATCAGATCTCATGACAAATGGTTGTGAGCCACCATATGGTTGCTGGGATTTGAACTCAGGACCTTCAGAAGAGCAGTCAGTGCTCTTAACTGCTGAGCTATCTATCTCTCCAGCCCCCGTGGATGAACGTTTTGCTTATGTGTATGTATGTGTACCATGCATTTACCTGGTGCCTGCAAAGACCAGAAAAGAGCATTAGATCCTTTGGAGCTAGGGCTGCAGATTGTTGTGAGCTTCCATGTGGGTGCTGGGACAGAACCTGGATCCTCTGCAAAATGCTCTAATAGGTTACGTCCCCAGTTCTGAACTCTTTCTTTCTTTCTTTCTTTCTTTTCTTCTTTTCTTTCTTTCTTTTTTTGAGACAGGATTTCACTATGTAGACCTGGCTGTCCTGAACTTACTATATAGACCAGGTTGGCCTAGAACTCACAGAACCCTGCCTGCTTCTGCCTCCTAAGTGTTGGGATTAAAAGCATTTGCCACTATGCCAGTCTCTGAAGTTGAATTCCTGAATTTTCTGGCTTTACCTCCTGAGTGCTGCTGGAATTACAGGTCTATGCTACCACATCCATCTATGCAGTGTTTGTGATTGAAGCCAGGGCATTGTGCATACTAGACAAATGCTCTACCATCAGAACTGTATCCCAAGCCCCAAAGGGTACTCCAGGCTGGCCCTAGACGTGTGATCCTTGTTTCACCCTCTTCAGCATTTGCCTACCAGCGCTCATGGCCGTGGATGGCATTATTTTTTAGACATGTTCTCTTATTCGTAGCCTGGCTTGTCTCAAACTAACAATGCACCTGCCTCCTGAGTGCTGGGATTAAAGACAGGAATGTGCCAATACCACACCCAGCTGGAGGTCAACAGGATACAAGTTATAAAGTATCCATGGCCCCGTGAGAGCTGAAGTCAGTGCCATCAGGTATGGAGAGCGGAGAGGGTTGGCTTTTTTGCCTCGGGGGAACTAGGAGGACACGCACAAGAGATGAGGTGACAAGCAGAAGGCCAGAAGGCCAGATGTGGGAAAGCGGTGGGTGTGCTGAGGGAAGTTTGGATAAACTTCAGAGCGTGTGTATGAAGGTAGGAAGTGAGCCTACCAGGCCATGGATTTGGCCTTTGTTCCATAGGCAATAAAGAGCTTACACAAGAGGCGCGTCTCCAGAGATCAGCCATACTCCTGCAGTCAGAGAGGAAGCAGCTCTAGCCATCTGTGTCCTGGCTTGTGCAGGCTGCTGGGTGCCAGCGCGTGGGAGGGCGCCCACAGAACGTCTCTGAATGTGGCCTGTGCTCTGCAGGCTTTAGGTTCTGGGCTACCTTCGAAGTCCACTTCCCCTAGGGGTTCTTCTGGGCTCTAGTACTTTGCACACAGAAGGCATTGGGGGGGGGGGGACTTTTTGAGACCATCTGGCCCACTGCCGATTCCCATTTTAAAGAAGGAAAAAGTAAGGAATATAGATGGGAAAGGACTTTTCTGGCAGCACCTGAGGAAGGAATGTGGAGTCAGTGGGACTAGAAGTCATGACCTCTGAGCCACGCCCAGCCCCTTCTCCACACTCACTGAGTAAGTGGTGTTTGGTTGAGCGATTTCTCCATCTCAGGCCCTAATCCCTTCGCATGGGCGATTTTACTGCACCCTCCCAACGTCTCTGAGAACGTTCCTTTTGAGCGTGGTCTTGCCTTCTAAGTCAGGTTTCCTCCCGAGCCTAGCCCAGGTCGGAGGCACCTAGCTAGAAAGGCAATGAAAACTTGGCTGGGTTCAAACCCTGGGCTTGCAAGTAGGAGGGCTTAAGAAAGGTCCAAAGGGGGCGTGGCCTGGGCATCCGCCCCGCCCCGCAGCGCTGACGCCACACAAGGCCCCGCCCCTCATTGTCAGTCTGGGGGAGCCTGAGCAGGCGCCGGCCGCTGGGAGCGGAGCGCCGGATCCTCCGGCGGCGGGAGCGCGGGCCGTAGCCGCTGAGGTGAGGCGGCGGCGGGAGTGTGGCGAGGCGGGCGGCCCGGGGGTCCGGCTTGTGTGCCGGGGGCGAGGGGGTCTCGACCGGGGTGTCCCGGGGGCGGCAGGGAGTGCGCGCGGGTTCTGGGAGCGGAGCCGGGAAGGGGAGGTCTCCGGTGGGCCAGCCGGAGAGAGTGTGGCCGGAGTTGGAGGGAGAGACTCAGAGAATTTTTTTCTTCCTGAGGAGGGGGAGGGAGGGACGTTTCTGAGGAGACTGGGGAGACGCCGAGGGAGGGCGAGCGCGGCTGTGGCGGCCAGGGAGGGAGGCGTCGGGGTCCTCGCCGGGCTCCGCGGGGCGGCGAGCCGGGAGGAAGGAAGTGAGCGGACAGGAAGGGCCGCGGCCGGTGTGCGGGACGCGACGCGCGGGGGGCCGGGGAGAGGCCCGCGGCGGCCCCGGGGCGTCCGCAGCTGTCGGCCCCGGGGCTGCGGCCCGCCCGCCCGCCCGCCCGCCCGCCCGCGCGGCTCCCGCCGGCGCGCTGCTCGGTCTCGCGGGCCAGACCGCCGCGGCCCGGGAAGGAATTCGAGGCATTCGCTTTGTTTAAGTTGCCAGTCGACAGTCCCGAGGACTAATTAATGGTGGAATCTGCGAGGGGCACTCGGCGAGCCGCCGGCCCCCCCTCCCGCCGCCGCGGTGAACTTTCCGCAGCGCGCACCCCGCCCCGCGGCCCGGCAGGGAAGGGAGCCATGGCTTCCCGAAGCGCAAGAAATGAAGTGCGGTTTCGGGAGCCGCTTTTTGGCCTTGCGGCTGGCCGGGGGACTAGCGAGGTGGAAGCCGGCGTCCCGGGCACGGGCGCGGCGGGGCTGGTGGGTTCCGCAGCCCGGTGGGGACCTCTCCGAGGTGCCTGCGGTTTCTGCTAATTACCTCGCGGGAGCCTCAGCCGGCCGAGAGAGACCCATCTTGCTCTGGAGCATCTGTTTCTTCATCGCGTCAGCCCCTTTCCTAACACTGCAGAGCTTGTTGTAGCTTGTTTCGGAAATGCCGAGGCGGGTGCTCACACTTCGGGGTGGGAAAGGGGAAGGGAGCAGGCAAACCCCCTCATCCCCCTTCACACACCTCAGGGGGGGAAAAAAATCTCCGCAGTGTTCTTTAATCGAGGAGCTTGCAGATTCTCTGTCGCACCTTCGATGACTTGAATGACCTTGGGGGAAAGGATTGTGCTTCTGAGCGCCTCGTGGTGGCTTTTCTGTCCATTGAGGAGAAAATAACTCTCTGGACCTCAGTGCCTTTTTGGAAGATATTTTTGAGAATTGGGGTTTGTTCAGGGTATTTCTTTCTTTCTTTCTTTTTTAAATACCAACTGCTGTCTGTGGTTCTGGCTTAAGGATCTGGACTAGTGACAGAGCCGGGAAGAATTCAGATCACCTAGGAAGATTTAGCAACCCCAGATGAGGGGAGGCTATTTCCTCTGGGAAAATCTGTACAGTATGTTCCAGATTGCCTTCTGTCACTTAGTGTGCAGCTTTGGTGGCATTTGTGTGGTTAAATTCTGTAACCCCCTTAGAAAATTCTTCTCTTGTTAGAAATAATTGTTTTGCACAGAATTTCCCCTTGGGGCAGATTAAGGTTTTGCTCAATTTACTCAGAAGAATTTTCCAGGTTTCTAAAATTAAATCACTTTTCTAAACATAGCAGCTAAAGTTTGAAAAACTAGAAATAGTGGGATGGGTAAGGGATGGATTGGACTATGAAGGCAGGAAGTATAGGTTCACAGCTGACCATCCACTAGTAACATGGAGTTTAAAAAAGATTTGTCTTCCTGGGTATGGGAATGCTCACATGAGTTCAGGTGCTTTCTGAGGCCAGATCCCCCTCGAGTTTTTGTTATAGGTAGCTATGGTTGGGAGCTGCCTGACATGCGTGCTGGAAACTGAACTTTGGTCTTCTGGAGAGCAAGAAGGGCTCTTAAACATTTTGCCCTCTCTCTAGTTCCCATAACATGGATTGTTTGTTAATTAGCCTTCCTTGATTTTTTTTTTTTTTTTTAAGCCTGAAGACCAAGAAAGGAAACTAATACTGTTGAGTTGTCATTCAATAATAATGCTGATTAGTGAGTATATTACATAGTCATCTCAAGTCTGTGAAGTTCTAGTTGAGCAAATTGAAGGTCAGAATGTAAAAGTGACTATCCCAAGCTCATGCATATAACCAGTAAGTAGTGGTACTGGCATTCAAAAGTCAAGTCAGCTTGGAAGGTCCACAGTTATATTCACCATGCATGCTGCCTTGGCAACTGAGGAACTTAGTTTCTGCATTTTTAAGTCAGCCCACTGGGTCACTGAGGACCTTAGAGTGAGTCACTCAAGTATTTTACAATAAATAGCCTTCTTCCAGAATGTTGTCAGTATGCTTTGGTGGCATGTTTTTTGGTACAAAGACTATATAAAAATATGTACTTTATATAATAGATGCTTAATGTTTTACTTATGTTGGATTATGTTGGATTAAAACAATGTATAAGTTGCTCATACATTTCATCTATATAATGGAACTTGGTAGAAAGTTGTAATAATCCTACAGTAGAGGTTAACATTAAGGTGACATTCAGGACCCAAAAATTAAAACATTTTCATGTAACAGTTTTGGGACAGTACTCAGTAAAGCACACTGCTTGTGTAACTCAGATAATCCAACCTGAAGGATTTGCTACAAATTTGGATGCACATAATAGACACTCATAAAATTTATTTGCTGAGTTAATGAATGTATATGTTATTGATACATAATTTATATAAGATATAATTAGCCAATGTTAGGTGTATAGTTTGAGCTTTGCTAAAGTTATAGAGTTGTACAGTTGTGAAGTCATTACTACTACCTTTAATCTTTTAAATTTTAAGGAGTTGGTAACAGATTGATCCCAAGGAAGGTTAGGTTTCTGTGCTTTAGATTTTATACTGTGAAATCAGAATAAATACTAGGGTGTTGTTTGTTTGTTAATGATTTACTTTTATGTGGACTGGTGTTTGGCTTGCATGTATGTCTGTGTGAGGGTTTGGTTCTTCTGGAACTGGAGTTACAGACAGTTGTGAGTCAGGGTCTTCTGGATGAGCAGCCAGTGCTCCTTTTTTTTTTTTTTTTTTCCGAGACAGAGTTTCTCTGTGTAGCCCTGGCTGTCCTGAAACTCACTGTGTAGACCAGGCTGGCCTCGAACTCAGAAATCCACCTGCCTCTGCCTCCCGAGTGCTGGGATCAAAGGCGTGTGCCACCACTGTTCGGTAGCAGCCACCAGCCTCTTGAAATGTTAACATGTTCACATAATAATGCTTAAGGGTAGAGATGCTGTGAGATGTTTGAGTGTCTTGCCTTCCCACGTGTAACAGATTGATCTCTGACTTATTTTAGCCAATAATTTTCAAAGGAGAGGCTATATTAGGCAGAACTTGTGGTTTGCTAGGAAGACTTTTCTTTCCTTATATTTTTCTTGAGTCACTAAACTTGACTCAAGTTGCTGTGTAGCTCAAGTTTGTCTTAGGAAATGCTGAAACCTTTCCTGCAGAGCTTTTAGATTCCAGAGTCTAGAAGTAGCCACAATTCTATTTATTATTTTTCTCCTTTTTCTCTTGTTTTTATTTATGTTGTTTAATCCTCCATTTCCATTTGTGAGTTTGTCTGAGAATGAAAACTCTTTGTTAGCATCAACTATTGTCCTTCCCTCCTTAGACTATTAGAAAATAATAATTAAATTAAAATACCCTCCAGACTACTTAACATTTTGGGTGACTGTAGGGAGAAAATTATAGTAGCTTACTTCATAGTTATGAAGTAGTTATTATCCTCATTTTATACATGAGGGAGCTGAGCTCAGATCAGTTACTTCCAGACCCTGTGAAGGGCAGACATCCTCCTCTAGTGTAGTGGTGGGGTAGCACAAAGAACACACTTTAAGATGTTAAAATTGGAGGTGCAGTATAGTAGGCCTGATGCTGCTATTTTCATCTCTCCTTAGTTTTCTAGAGATGCCTTATGGTGCTAACGAATTTGTAGCTCATCTTTTATTGCACAATTCCCTCTCATACTCAGCATTTATTATTTTTAAGTATAGTACTTTGTATTCATTTACTGTTTGAGCCACTCCTTCCCTTTACACATGATCCAAAGTTCTCATCTCTGTAGTCTGTTATCCAGGAACTTCATACTTGGCCTGTGCCCTTACTTTGTTTTATCTGGACAGTCTTATTTATTTAATTATTTAATTTGAGTTTTGAGACAGGGTCTCATATAGCCCAGGGTGATCTCAGACTCACTGTATAGCTAAGGACGTAATGGGGGTGGGGGAGAATGTGTGTTTATATGTGTGTTGTAGGGGGTTACATATTCTGAGTAAGTGTTCTGCCAAGTTTTTCTTCTCTCTCTCACATATGATGGGTAAGTGCGCTTCTACAGAACTGTATCCCCAGCCTGATCTTACCTTGTATTTTGAGATAGTTGTTAACTAAGTTGCCTGGGTTTAAACTTACTCTGTCAGCCAGGGTAAGCCTTGAACTTCTCTTTTGTAAAGATTTTGTGTTTGAGAAGGAAAATTGTGTATGTGGGCTACTTTGTGTAGGCAGGGTAGGAAGAAACAGGAAGAGACTTGGAAAAGGAGGGAGGAAAAGAAAGAGAGGAAGAGCTGAGCAGTACGTGGTTGTCTGCAGGATTGTGGCATTTGTGAAACCTCTGCTGGGATCTGAACTCTGGTACTCAGATTGTCTAGGAACAGTTCTTTTTAAAAATCCCCTTAAATTAATTAATTAATTATTTATTTTTTATTATATGTGTTTACACTGTAGCTGTCTTCAGACACTCCAGAAGAGGGCATCAGATTTTTCTTATGGATGGTGTGAGCCACCATGTGGTTGCTGGGATTTGAACTCAGGACCTTCGGAAGAGCAGTCGGTGCTCTTAACCACTGAGCCATCTCACCAGCCCCTAAATTATTATTTTTTAATAGTGGGCTTCATCCTGTCTCTGAGAGGTTTTTGTTTATTGTTGTTTTTGTTGTTGTTGTTGTTGTGTGTGTTTTATTTTTATTTTTTATTTTTCATTCCAGACAGGGTTTTAGACAGCTATCCTGGAACTAACTTTGCTGGCATTGAACTCAGAGATCCATCTGCCTTTGCCTACTGAGTGAGTGCTAAGTTTATGTTGCGTATCAGAGATACTTCTCACTACCCTGTCTTGTTAGTCCTTTTCTGTTATTCCCTATTACTGGCTTTTGTTGCTTTTCTTCGTAGGACCTATTGTGATTTATAATGATACACCTGCTTCCATGATTATTATCTGTCTTCCTACTACACTCCGTAGGAGCAAAGATGTCATTTGTTTTGTTCTTGAGTGTATGTATCCCGAATACCTACCACAGTATGGCATATTGTATTTAATAAATATATTCCAAAGTTAACACCTTTGTTTGTATAATCTTTTTTGGCTCTCTCCCCTACCTCCCCCCCCCCCCCCCCCCCACCTCTCACCCCCCACCTTTTTTAGTTTTTTGAGACAGGGTTCTCTGTGTAGCCCTGGCTGTTCTGGAACTCACTTTGTAAATTAGGCTGGCCTTGAACTTGCCTTGAACTTGTTCACTTGCCTCTGCCTCCCAAGTACTGGGCTTAAAGATGTGCACCACCGCTGCCACCACCACCTGGCGTTGCTTTACTCTTTAAGCGTTTCCATTCTTCAAGAATCAGCTGTTTTTCATTGCTCTCATCCTGACTTTGCCATAGTAAATTTATTGTCTCCTTGTGCTGTTGAGATGGTTCAGCATATAAAGTGTTTACCACCAAGTCTAAACAGCCTGAATCTGGTCTGAGACCCATAGAGTGGAAGGAGAGCAACAATTCTTATAAGTTGTCCTTTGACCTCTACATGTATGCCATGCCATGCAGAGATACACATGTATGCACATACATACATGCATACAAGTAAATAAATAGAAATGTAAAAAAAATAAAATACCTCTTCTATGTGGTAATTTTATTGATATTCCTTATGTTCTTGGCAAATAATATTGGCTTGTCTTAATCCTAATTTATCTTGTTGGATCAAAAGCTTTATCAAAAATATTAAGGGCTGGTGAGATGGCTCAGTGGGTAAGAGCTCCCGACTGCTCTTCCGAAGGCCCAGAGTTCAAATCCCAGCAACCACATGGTGGCTTATAACCATCTGTAACAAGATCTGACGCCCTCTTCTGGAGTGTCTGAAGACAACTACAGTGTACTTACATATAATAAATAAATAAATCTTTAAAAAAAAATATTAAAAAATTTTTTAGGTGGGTATAGTGGTGCATGTGTTTAATCCCAGTATTTGGGATGCAGAGGCAAGTGGATCTTTGTGAGTTTGAGGCTGGCTGGTCTACATAATGAGTTCTAGGATAACCAGAGTTACATAGTGAGACCCAGTCTCAAAAAACAAAACAAATTATATTTATTGTGTATGTGTTTGTACATACATGTTTGCATACCACAGTATATGTATGGAGGCCAGAGAACAACTTGGGTATATTTCTCCCTTTGAGTCCTGGGGATAAAACTCAGGTTGTCAGACTTAGTAGTAAGCGCCTGTATCCACTGAAACATTTTGTTCTCTCTCTCAAACAATAAACAAACAAACAAACAAGCAAAAAAAACCCCAACTATTTACTGTGTGTGTTCTGTATGCTTGTGTGATGAGGTCAGAGGACAATTTTATGTAGTCGTGGAGTTGGCTTTCTTTTCCAGCTTTATGTGGGTCTCTGAGACCTAATTCAGGCCACCAAGCTTGGCAGCAGGCACTTGCTGGCTCTCCCCCCAAAATCTTACAAGCTATAATACTTGCCATGGTTTTTTGTTTGTTTGTTTAATAGCTTATATCTTTAAGAAATTATTTTATTTTTTAATGTTTCTGTGTGTCAGTGTTGCAACATGTGTACAGGTGATCTTGGAGGCCAGAGGAGGGTATGGGAATCCCCTAGAGCTGGAGTTAGTCAGGTTTGTTTTCCATCATCAGAACTAGTAGCCGTACTCTGATCCTTTAGAAGAGCAGCTAAGATTCCTAACTGCTGAGCCATTGCTTCAACTCCCATACTAGCTTATGTCCTAATTGCATAATTTGATAAGGAATTTGATTTCAGAAGTTATTTTTATTATTTAGTAATTCTCTAATCATTTCACTGAACACTGCACATAGTAGGTCCTCAGTAGAGAGTATTTTGTGTATGTGCATTTAACGAGCACAGCATTGCGTGTCTTCCTCTATCCATCTCCCTCATATTTTGCGACAAGTTCTCTTAGTGAACTTGGTAATAGTGATCAGTGACTGACTAGACTGGCTGGTCAGCAGACTTTTGGGATCTGCTTGACTTTTTCTCCCACTTGTGCTGAGGTTACTTTCTCAACTTTATGTGGGTGATGGGGACCTGAACCCAAGCTCACATAGCAACAGTCCACTGAGACATTTCACTAGCGTTCTCTGCATCCCCCTTCTTTCTTTCTTTTTTATTTAGGCTGGCCTTTAGTGTACAGTTTTCCTGACCCTGCCTTTTAAATGCTGAGATGTCACAGGCATGCTTTACCGCATTTATCACCACATTTGTCTTCAGTAGATTGAGCATCATCAAAACTACTTATGTATAGATATCAATTTTAACTTCTTAGGCTTATCAATATGGATTCTTTTTTTTTTTTTTTAAGATTTATTTATTTATTATAAGTATACTGTAGCTGTCTACAGACACACCAGAAGAGGGCGTCAGATCTCATTACAGATGGTTGTGAGCCACCATGTGGTTACTGGGATTTGATCTCAGGACCTCTGGAAGAGCAGTCAGTGTTCTTAACCACTGAGCCATCTCTCCAGCCCCAGATTCTATTTTTTTAGAGACTGGAATTCTATATAATATTTTCTTAATCTAGAAAGTAGGAATGCACTAAGTGCTTCAGGTAGTAGACTGATATGGTATGAGAGTTTAGAAGTTCAGTCCTGGTGCCACAAAGCACTTGTTCCTTTGAAACCTATTGCTAGTGAAGAACTAAGCAGCGTTTCCACTGGGAAAGGTACTTGATCTGTTCAAGTCTGTAAGACTCTATGATTGGAGTCTTTACCTGAAGTGAGATATCGGGTAGTAGTATCTCATTTGAATTATTTTTGATTAATATTTTATTGGTTCTGTTGATAATGAAAATTCTGAGCTGCTGGATTTTGTGTCACATGCCTGTAATCTCAAAACTGGGATTGGTGTGAAGGCTAAAATGGGATCATGATTTAAAGGCTAGCTTAGGCTGTATGGCGAGGCTGTGTCTTAAAATCAGAAACAAAGTAGTGATATCTCAGTGGGTAAAGCACTTGTCACAAAAGCATGAAGACCTAAGTTCAGATCCCCAGAACCTGTATAAAGCGTAGTAGGATAACATATATGTGTGATTCCAGTGTTTCTTCTATAAGACAGAAGACAGAGATAGGAAAGTCCCTGAATGTTCTCAGGCCAGCCAGCATGGAGTCTATAGGAGCAAATGATACCATGTCTTGAACAAAGTAGAAGGTGATGTCTTAAACCTGAGGTTGCCCTCTGACCTCCATACACATGTGGTAGAATGTGTATACCCACAAGAATACACATACACAGATAAAACAAGAAACAAAATATGGGCTGAAGAGATGACTTGGTTGGTAAAGTGCCTGTCATGCGAACATTTGAGGTTGGATCCCTAACACCCATGTAAAAGTGCAGCATGTGCAGTGGCTAACCCCAGCACAGGGGTGATAAAGATAAGATGGATCTCTGAAGCTCATTGGCCAGCTGAATCGATGAGTTCCAGATTCAGTAAGAGATACTGTCTCTTACTGAAGTGAGTTGGACATGTGATACTCACCATCAATCCTGGTACCTGGGAGGCAGAGGCAGGTCTGTCTCTGTGAGATGGAGGTCAGCTTGGTCTGTGTACTGGATTCCAGACTAGCTAAGAGCTATATAGTCATAGTGAGAGACTGTCTCTAAAATGAGAGAAAGGTGAGCAATTGAGGAAAGACAGTGCTGGCCTCTGGCCTTTACTTGCACAAACATTGTATACACACCTGCATGCACATTTGCACATACATGAACAGATACCCACTCCCTATCTACCCCCTAAAAAGAAAGAAAAGAAAAAGGAAAACTTCAGCCAGTCAGATCTATTTAAAGCAAGAGGACTGGAGAGATGGCTCAACTCTTGAGAACACAGGTTGCTCTTCCAGAGGGCCTGGTTTCAATCCCCAGCACCTACATCGCAGCTTAGAACTGTCTGTAACTGCAGTTATACGGGACTGGCACCCTCACACCGACAAATGCAGGCAAAACACAAATGCCCATGTGTAGATAAATCTCAAACCTGTACACTGCTGGTAACTTGCTTGGCAGTTATTCTTCCTTTCTGTATTAAGGGCATAATGATGTGTACTTTGAGTCAGTGAGTGCAGGCTAATTTAGTAGACATCTTATAATGAGTGATAAATAGAAACCCATTTTAGGAGAGTCCTAGCTGGGCAGTGGTGGCGCATTTCTTTAATTCCAGCACTTGGGAGGCAGAGGCAGGTGGATTTCTGAGTTTGAGGTCAGCCTGGACTAGAGTAAGTTCCAGGATAGCCAGGGCTACTCAGAGAAACCCTGTCTCGAAAAAAACCCAACCCCCCCACCAAAAAACCCCCCAAACCCCCCAAAATAACAAAAACAAAACAAAACAAAAAACGAACAAAAAAAAGGCCTATTATATATTTTAAATCAGTGATTATTTTTACTTTCCTGATGGAATTATACCATAAGATTCCAGAGTGATCTAGCAATTGTTTTATTAAGCAAATTGTGAAATTTCTGAGAGAGTAATTTTGTTAATTTTTGTAATATCGCTATTGTCTTTTTCTTTATACATTCTGAATTTTTTTTTTTTTTTTGGTTTTTCGAGACAGGGTTTCTCTGTGTAGCCCTGGCTATCCTGGAACTCACTTTGTAGACCAGGCTGGCCTCAAACTCAGAAATCCGCCTGCCTCTGCCTCCCAAGTGCTGGGATTAAAGGCATGCGCCACCACGCCCGGCTTCATTCTGAAA
Organism: Mus pahari; assembly: GCF_900095145.1. Taxonomy (NCBI): domain Eukaryota; kingdom Metazoa; phylum Chordata; class Mammalia; order Rodentia; family Muridae; genus Mus; species Mus pahari. Next base: position 87,429,645 of record NC_034595.1, read on the forward strand.
TATTTTATGAAATAAGATTATTTGCTTTTGGGCTGGTGAGATGGCTCAGCGGGTAAGAGCACTGACTGCTCTTCTGAAGGTTCTAGGTTCAAATCCCAGCAACCACATGATGGCTCACAACCATCCGTAATGAGATCTGACGCCCTCTTCTGGTGTGTCTGAAGTCAGCCACAGTGTACTTATGTATAATAATAAATAAATCAATTGTTGGGCCAGAGCAAGCAGGGACTGAGTGAGCGTAGTTGACAGTGGGACCGACCGGAGCGAGGTCAACCAGAGCGAGCAGAGGTCCTAAAAATTTAATTCTCAACATGAAGGCTCACATGAAGGCTTACATCCATCAGTGTACTCATATACATAAAGTAAATAAATCTTTAAAAACAAAGATTATTTGGTTTTTTATTACAACTAATAGATCAGTTAAAAATAATTCACATGTATAGGTATGTCAAGCCAGTAGAAAACTTCAGTAAATTGACTTTTAATTTTAATGTAAGGAGACAAATGATAAACTTTGGGCCATCCATTACAAAAAATCTTTAGAGTTTATAGCCCTGCTTCATTACAACTAGAAATGGAAATTCCTGGTAAGAGAATATAAATACTTCAAACTATTGAACTGCTTAAAATTATTTTAAGGTAAATATTTAATCATTTTGGGATAGTGATTATATTGTTGGCCATTGTTTTTTTCTTATTCCAGGTATAGATCTAAAGTAATTTTTACATCAGTTATAAGAATTATATCCCAAGCACTGTTCTGAAGAAAACACACACACACACACACACACACACATACACACTCACACACATTCTCCTGACACAAGGAGTGGATATACTGTGTCTTCAGAAGCCCTTTTGTAGGCAAATATTTAGGAAAGTATGGTAGTTGAAATTAGAGAATTTCACTTTTTTTTTTTGACTTTTTAGTATAATTTCCCTTGTTTTTACATAGATCATTTGTGGTATTTTGGGGTTCTAGATTTGTTGCTGTGTAATTTTATGTTCAGATACTCCTCTTTGAGCTATCTGGAAGGTACTAGAATAGCTTTTCAAATACTAATGTCAGAGCTTCCTAAAATGGGAAGTTTTATATTTATTTGATGGAATCCTAAACTTAACTTGCTATATAGTGGCCCCTTCCTTATCTGGCTTACCTATAAGTCAATCATCTTTGGTCTAAAGATAATTCTTGACTTGGGGATATGAAAGTAGCTAAGTGGTAGAACTTGCTTAGTGTGTGCAAGGGCTTAGGTTTCATTTCTAGCAAGAACCTCCCCCACCCCCACCCCGCCCCCCATTTTAGTTTTTTTTTTTTTTTTTTTTTTTAAGATAGGGTGTCTCTGTGTAGCCCTGGCTGTCCTGGAACTCGCTCTGTAGACTAGGCTGGCCTCAAACTCAGAAATCCACCTGCCTTTGCTTCCCAAGTGCTATGATTAAAGGTGTGCACCACCACTGCCTGGCCTCATTTAAGCTTTTTTTGAGAGAGGATTTTTGTCCTAGAACTCCTTCTGTAGACCAGGCTAGCCTCAAACTCAGAGAACCACTTTTCTTTGCCTTCTGAGTGCTGAGATTAAAGCTATATACTTTGCCTGGGTATATGTAAAGCCATACACAAAGCTCCCACTCCCAATTTAAAATATAATTCAGCTTAATTTTTGTTTTTAGACAAGGTCTCATGTATCTGAAGCTGCCCTTGAACTCAAGATCTTCCTGCCTTAGCCTTCTAAGTTCTGAGATTACAGATGTATATCATTATGCCTGACATTTTAAAATTTTATTTCCCTCCCACTTTTTGCCTTCAAAAGTTTTATTACAATATTTTAATTATCCTATTTTCTATTAATTTCCTTATGAGCCTAATTAATAAGTTAAGCTATATCATATGTTTGTACAACACATAATATATTCAAGTTTCTTTTTTTTTTTTTTTTTTTTAAGATTTATTTATTATATGTAAGTACACTGTAGCTGTCTTCAGATACCCCACAGGAGGGCATGAGATCTCATTATGGATGGTTGTGAGCCATCATGTGGTTGCTGGGATTTGAAGTCACAACCTTCAGAAGAGCGGTCGGCGCTCTTAACCACTGAGCCATCTCTCCAGCACTATATTCAAGTTTCTTACCTCAGCTTTCAGGTATCCCCTAGGGTCTTGGGATGAATAACCTGTATGTAAGGAAGGGCTGTTGTACTTTCTTTGAATTTGTTTTCAGAGCGTGTTGTACATTTCCTAAACCTTAAAAATTTTCATTTTTAAGAGGTTTATGTTTAACCTTTGGCAGTTAGGCAAGTCTGTCAGTGAAGTAAGTGAGTAATTGTTTTTGGTCTCAAATGAGAGGCCATGTAATTCTAAAAGGTGAAGAAGAATGGGGTTTCTTTATGTGTGAAGCTTGCCTTTGAGAATCCTACACGTGGTGTTTCAAAGGTTTTGAGTCTTGATTGTATGAAAAGAAGAAGAAAGTTTTGTTTCTTAAAATGATTCCTTTGAAAAACATCCTTGTTTTGGATTTCTGTTAAAATTATTGCTTAAATATAACTTGTTAGATTTGTATTATGATTGAATCTGGAATTCTCTTGATGAACTATTAGCTTGTTTTAATATTGTGTGATTTTTTTTTCTCTCGAGACAAGGTTTCTCTGTATAGCTCTGACTGTCCTGGAACTCAGGACCAGGCTGGCCTCGAACTCAATTTGTCTGCCTCTGCCTCCCAAGTGCTGGGATTCAAGGCGTGCGCCACCACTGCCCGGCATATTGTGTGATTTTTATTTGTAACCTTAAAAAAATGATAATGTGTTAGGCTGTACTAGTTACGGTAGCACAGGACTGTAATCCCAACAGGAGACTGAGGCAGGAGGATTGTAAGTTGGAGACCAGACGGGGCTATATAGGGAGACCCTTTCTCAAATAAAAATGAAAAGGAAATATTTTATGGTCTGTTGATGTCCAAATCTGTAGAGTAACAGATTAAACTTTATAGTTTTTTTTTTAAAGATTTATTTATTTTATGTATATAAGTACACTGTCACTGTCTTCAGACACACCAAAAGAGAGCGTCAGATCCCATTACAGATGGTTGTAGCCATCATGTGGTTGCTGGGAATTGACCTCAGGACCTCTGGAGGGAGAGCGAACAGTCAGTGCTTTTAACCACTGAGCCACCTCTCCAGCCCTGCTGTCCAGGTGAGGGAAGTGAAGCTAATAGAAGCTTAGGAAATGTCCCTGGAGGAACCCATAGAGTTAGGCTTTTTTTGGATTGCTCTGTTTGAAAGCCCCTATTCTTTTTACCAACTTTGGATTAGACATATGCAAATAGGAATAAAGAGTGAATTGGTTGAGATAACAGGTTAGACAGTATTTCAAGTTGGTGATATGCTATACTAACTCGTATTATCTGTGCTTTTTCATCCTGTATGTCAGTGGGATCTCAACCTGTGATTCATGACCCTTTTAAGGTCATCTAAGACTATCTCCATATCAGATATTTATATTACAATTTTTAACAGTAGCAAAATTATAGTTATGAAGTAGCAATGAAATAATTTTATGTTTGGGGGTCACCACAAATGAGAAAATGTATTCAGGGGTCTCAGCATTAGGAAGGTTGAGGACCACTGCTATATTTTTATAAATGGGGGACTTACAAAATTAAGTCTGATCTGTAAGTCTAATTCTAGTCATATTATCTTTTGGGTAGTATCCCTTCTGTCTTTTTGTAGGACTTTGAACAAATCTTGATTAAAAACAAATGTCTAGCCAGGCAGTGGTGGCGTACGCTTTTAATCCCAGCTCTTGGGAGGCAGAGGCAGGCAGATTTCTGAGTTCGAGGCCTGCCTGGTCTAGAGAGTGAGTTCCAGGACAGCCAGGGCTACACAGAGAAACCCTGTCTCGAACCCTCCCCCAGAACAAACAAACAAACAACCCCCCCAACAACAACAAAACCCTCCAAAACAAAAACAAAAAAAACCTCCCCAAAAGAAACAAACAACAAAAAAACCCCCAAATGTCTAGTTCAACAAACAAATGGACACAAACTGTTGATAGTCAGCAAATTCTGTTTTTGGTAAATGAAATTAAGGATGTTTTAGGGTCCCGTTTCTGGGAAACTGGTTTTTGAATATCCTCTTGGAGACATTGCACTGTGTATTGCTGAAGATGTAATGTTTGTGGTACCCAGAACCTTTCTCTACTTAAGCTGTACTCAGTAATCACACAGTTCTTTAACTTAACTGCCTTCATTTTTATCATCTAAAATTACAAATTCTGTTTATCAAAATTGCCTTAGCATGAGAAAGCTAACCTCCATTTCTTTACACTTCATTCATTATTACTATATATATTTTGTGTGTATGTGTGTGTGTGTGTGTGTGTGTATGTGTGTGTATGTGTGTGAGATGTGTAGGTATGTGTGTGAGTACAGGTGTGCAGAGGAGGCAGAAGAGTAAGAATCCACTGGAGCAGGAGTTACAGGTGGCTGTGAACCACCTGGTGAGTGTTGGGAATTGAACTCAGGTCTTTTGGAAGAGCAGTTGGTGCTTTTAACTATGGAGCCATTTCTCCAGTCTCAGTTCCTAGAATCTTAATCTTTCCTTCAACACTCTCCATCTTTTCATTCATAATGCATACCGAGCCCTTTTCTGGATGATTACCCTGCTTTTGCTAGTTGAATACTCTGAAACTTCTGGCATGGGAAGGGTTGTTCTGTTTTTCTAGTCCTTTGCTGACCCTAGAACTGTTTAAAAAACCCCAAATATTCATTCTATGTAGTTTAATGATTGTATCATTCCATTTGATATGTGTTGCACCCACAAACTAAATAAGTCTGGTCTATGGTTTTTATTTTTTTATATAACTTTTGTTTCTGATATCATAAAATTAAGTACATGTTCTAAGAGAAGGTGTAAATAGGCTCTTAAAAAGATGCTTTTCTTTTCTTTCCTTTTTTTTTTTTTTTTTTCCCCCTTTTTCTTTTTTGGTGTTGTTTTTGAGATGGGAGTCTCACTGTGTAGCCCTGACTGGCTTGGAACTTGCCTTGTAGGTCACGCTGGGCTAGAACTTACAGAGGTCCACCTGCCTCTGCTTTCTTGGTGCTAGGATCAAAGACATACCCACCATGCCTGGTGAGTAAATGGTTTCTAAGAAGATAATTATCACTTCACTTGAGTTTGTTTTGTTGAGCTGAATACAGTGACTTGCAATGTTACTTTACCAACCAAATCAGAAGCATGTGGCTGGGGCTATGAAGTCTGGTCAAAATCTTCCCTAGCATATATAAGGCTCTCAATTGGGTCCCTAGCCACTCTCTCAAAATACATAATGAAAAATTAAAAACTGACAGTTTGTTCTAAGACAGTTCTCAACATTCCTAAAGCTTCAACCTAAAGCTACACAGTTCATGTTGTGGTGATCCCAGCCATAAAATTATTTTGTTGCTATTTCATAACTGTAATTTTGATAGTGTTATAAATAATAATGTAAATATCTAATATTCAGGATACCTGATATATGACCCCCAAAGGGGTTGATATCCATAGAGTGAGAACAACTCTTCTAGATCTATCTATCTATCTATCTATCTATCTATCTATCTATCTAATTTTATTTGTATGAATGTTTTGGCTGCATATATATCTGTGTATCTGATGTGTATCTGGTGCCAGTTGAAGCCAGAAGAGTGCATTAGATTCATTAGAACTGCAGTTATTGGCAGTTGTGAGTCCTGAAAACCACTGATCTAAGAGATGAGTTTGCAGTAGTATTGTTACATGTAAGAAATATAAGAACGGGGTTGGACAGATGGCTTAGTGGTTAAAAGCACTTATTGCTCTTGCAGAAGATCCAGGTTCAGTTCCCAGCATCCATATGACAGCTTGTAACTGTTTATAAATCCAGTTGCTAGGGATCTGACACCCTCTTCTGGCCTCTTTGAGCACTAGGCATATTCATGAAATACAGATATTCATGTAAACACTTATATGTAAGTAAATCTAAGAGAAGTAAAAAAGATACTAAAAGCTGTGAGTAGAAGACACACATATCAGTAGCAGTATGCTATGTATGTATTGTAATATCATGAGGGAAACTGTATAACTAGAGTCCTTAGCATATAGACAGGCAATCAATTTATAAGGAGATGATGTGAAGCTCAGTGATATTTGTTTAACCTATATGAAGCTCTGGGTTCCATCTTCATCACTGATCAAAAGAAACAAAGCTGAAAATAGTACCATGGAATGAGATTCTAGTATTTGAAACCCAGTATATATATATGCTATTTAGGATGGACTAGATTGCTTTGGAGCAAAAGTTTTTAGAGACTTGTTAACTTGGCAAATGGGTAAGATGGCCAAGAGTAAAACAATTACTGGAGGGTTTTGCTTATTACTTACCATGTGTTGGCCACTGTGCTAATGAGTTTGTAATGAGCTTAGTTCTTTTTTTTTAATTATTATATGTATTTATTATTTATTTATTATATGTAAGCACACTGTAGCTGTCTTCAGACACACCAGAAGAGGATATTCGATCTTATTATAGATGGTTGTGAACCACCATGTGGTTGCTGGGATTTGAACTCAGGACCTCTGGAAGAGCTGTCAGTGCTCTTAACCACTGAGCCATCTTTCCAGCCCC
>NC_034595.1:87436569-87458898 GCF_900095145.1 Mus pahari
GAGTGCTGGGATTAAAGGCGTGTGCCACCAGGCCCCGGCTATGAACTTAGTTCTTTTTTTTTTTTTTTTTTTTTAAGATTTATTTATTTATTTATTATATGTAAGTACACTGTAGCTGTCCTCAGACACTCCAGAAGAGGGAGTCAGATCTTGTTGTGAGCCACCATGTGGTTGCTGGGATTTGAACTCCAGACCTTCAGAAGAGCAGAGCAGTCGGGTGCTCTTACCCACTGAGCCATCTCACCAGCCCGTGAACTTAGTTCTTAAGTTTAGGTATTATCCTTATTTTATATTCAAGGGCACTGAAGTAACTTGAACATGTTGTTACTAAATGATACCTGGCTTTTTATGACTCCAGAGCCACTGATCTATATAATTTATCTGTCTTATTTTAATTGCAGACTGGAAAAAGAAAAAGAAAAAAAATGGTATAGGGCAGTGGAAATAAAGTAGAATTCAGCTAGGCATGGTGACTCATCCCTGTAAAATAGTACTTGAGAAGCTGATACAGGAGGATAGCAGTGAGTTTGAAACCAGTCGAGTCCATTTCAAATTCTAGACCAGCCTGGGCTACAGTCCAGGCTTAGAAAATAAAGCATAGATTTCAAATAGTGCTTGGATGTTTAATTAGGTTATTGAGCCCAAATCCATGTGCCATAATATTCTAACATGATTTATATCACATGTGTATTAATTTAGTAGCATACCCAAATGTATTAATCCGATGGGCTGAGGTTGAATACCAGCTTTGCCAAGTAATGTTTTTGTAAACTTGGGAAAATAATTCTATTTCTCTGGACTTTAGTTCATTTGCTGAGAAAAGGAGGACAGCAGTATCATATGCTTAGTGTGAGGAATTAACATGTTTATGCAAAGGTTTAACAAAGAATAAGTATTAGAGTTATTACATTGTGCTTTTTAGCTTTCAGAGTACTTTAGCATTCTGTGAAAGAGATAGGGACTAGAATCTATTTAGTTCTCTCTCTTTTTTTTTTTTTGTTTTTTTCGAGACAGGGTTTCTCTGTATAGCCCTGGCTGTCCTGGAACTCACTTTGTAGACCAGGCTGGCCTTGGACTCAGAAATCCCCCTGCCTCTGCCTCTGGAGTGCTGGGATTAAATTAGGCGTGCGCCACCTCGCCCGGCTCTTATTTAGTTCTATTTTGGAAAAAAAAAAAAAAATCCATGAAAGGACAGAAGAACAAAATGAAAAGGACTAAAATTTAAATAATTCTTAAACTCTGAATGTTGGTTGGGGGAGGTTTGGAATGAGTTCTGTAGTATGTAGTTCTTCCTCTTGTATAAGCAAGAGTAATCTATTACTGCCTCCTCCCCCTGAAGCTCAATGACCTTGAACTTCTGATCCTTTTACCTCTACTTACGTGCCAAGTACAGTGTGTGCCTCTATGATCAGTTTATGGACTGTAGGAACCAAGGGCTTCATGCATGCTAGGTCAGCACTCTGCCAATAGAGCTGTGTCCCCAGTTTAAGTTTGTGCTATTTTCAATGAGAGGGAAGATCATTCCAACTATTCCTACTATTTGATTCTTTTCCTCCTTAGGAGGTGTGGGTGTGGGGAGGGTGTTGCTGTGTCATTCCTATGTCTTATTCTAGTGAACTGCAAAGGAGTATTTGAAGGATATTGAATTTTCTGGGAACTGGGAAAACAGCTTCCCTGGAGAAAAGGGTAAAAAATGAGTGGGAGATTAGAGCTACCTACCACTAGAATGCTGTTGTGTGGTTGATGGCTTTAACTCTTGGATGGCTTGAACTGAATTCTACTCTTACGTTTTGCCAATTTTTTGCAGCTCCTTAGAACTATAAGATCCAAGAACTTCTAGGCCTTCCAGTTTCTTGTCTTCCTTCCTTCCTTCCTTCCTTCCTTCCTTCCTTCCTTCCTTCCTTCCTTCCTTCCTTCCTTCCTTCCTTCTTCTGCTTGGTCCCTCTCAGATGCCCTTGTAAAGCCTGAAGAGAGTTCTAGGGTTTGTCCAGCTGGAGCCTTCTCTTGTGTCCTGTATGGTGTCTTCAGGAGATGTATGTGTTTATAAGTAGCCTACTTGAGGGGCTACTCCTGTGTCATTCACTAGCTATTTAGGGTGTGTAAGAATCAAAGCACACTGGATTGGTTGGTAATAATTGAGGGCAGGTGGAAGACAGAGCTTTAGTGTTAGGAGCTCTGGATTTAATTTCAGTTTTGCTTTTTAATGCCAAATTCTAAGGGAAATTTTAGCTTTCTTGAACCTATGTTTTCTGATCTATAAATCAAAATTCTACCTATACCTAGTTCTTATAGTTATTGGCAGAATTAAATATGGGAATAAGTTTATGATCTCCAGCAGAAACCATGGGTATAGTCTTGTAAGCTGTCATTAATTTTTAATAGCTTTTCTGATGTTGAATTCCATGTTAAAATTGGTATACTTGTAATTTATCTTAGTTGTAAAATTAAAAGAGGATAGAAAGACAAGTAGATTGTTTGGCACTTGGGTTTTTATCCACCATGGCAATTTTTCCCAAGACAGGCTTTACACTGTGTGACCCTGGCTGGCCTGGAATTGAGAGATCTGCCTACCTATGCCTCCCTAGTGCTGGGATTAAAGGCATTCACCACCACTGTCCAGCTCACTACAACATATTTTATGGTGAAAAAAAAAATGCTCAGCACTTCTGCCCAGCTGAAATAATAGAAATAGTATAGACTAGTTTTTTTTTTTTTTTTTTTTAGAAACAAAATGTCTTATTTAGGGTTTTTGTTGCTGTGATGAAACACCATGACCAAATAACTTGAAGAGGAGCCTCTCAGCCCCATCTTAAATCACAGCCCACTGAGGGAAGTCAAGACAGGAACTCAAACTGGGCAGGAATCTAGAGGCAGGAGCTGATTCAAAGACTATGGAGGAGTGAATGATGCTTACTGGCTTTCTCTGAAGACTAGCTTAGCCTGCATTTTTATTTTAAAGCTTTTTATTGATTTTTTTTTTTTTTGTGAATTTCATATAATGCACCCCAATCCCATTCATCTCCCTGTGCCTTTGTATCCTTGCAACCTTCCAGCCAAAAGAAACAAAAAAACAAAACAAAACAAAACAAGAAAACCCCCAATCCATCTTGTTGTGGAAGATGTAGTGTGTCAGAGTCATACATCTCTACTTGCAAACATTCATTGCAGTGAGTCATTGGTCTGTTTTGAGGTCTTTGACTCTGCTAGGCAATCAATACTGTATCCTCACAGGCACTACTTTCTGATATCTTGTTGTCCTGTGTCATAGAGATCCTATAACTTTGAATCTGCAGGGCCAGCCCTTTCATGTGCTTCAGCAGTTCATAAATGAGATACATGTTGGGATGGGCCAACTCAAAGGCCTGGGAGGTAGCTGAGTTGGTCAATCCACCAGTTTTCCTGTGCCTGCACTATCAGGACGAGCTCTTTCCAGGGCTGTCTGTCTAGCTCACTCAATGCTGAAGCTGGCTTGGGGGAGGGTCATTTCTCCTGCTTTCAAGGCCCACACCTTCACCATTAGCACCAACTCTACTGTTCTGTACAGGCAGTGGCAGGGTGCAGGGTCTCTCTTGAGTTTTGTAGCCTATGAGGGATGGAGCCAGCTTTCCCTCTCTTGTGACCTTGGGGCCAGTTCACCCTGCTTGCCACAGGCAGTGGGAGGCAATGAGAAGGGGGGGGGGAAGATGAGGATGATATCTCTCTCTCGATCACTCCACCCTGAGGCTGGCTCACCTTCACTCCTCACCACCAGGGTCAGCTCTACTGTACTGCCCAGGCAGGGTGCTAGGCATGCTCTCCCACTCTCTGGCCTTTGGGGCCAGCTTTCCCTCAGCGAGGTGGAGTAGCCTGTTTTCTTTCCTTCTTCTTTTTTTTTCATCCTCTTTTTTTTGTTTGTTTGTTTTTTGTTTTTTTTGAGACAGGATCTCTCTGTGTAGTCCTAGCTGTCTTGGATGGAACTAAGGGATCCTCCTGTTCTCCTGTTTCTGCTTTGCAAGTGTTGGGATTGTAGGTGTGTGCTACCCATGTCCCTATGTCTGGCTCCCCACCCTTGAGACAGGCTCTCACTATGTGGTCTGGCTGTCCCAATTTGCTCTGTAGACGAGGCTGGCCTAAAACTCAGATTTACTTGCCACCTCTGCCTCCCAAGTGCTAGGTTTAAAGGTGTGTGCTACAGTGCCCAGCTTTCCCCTTATTTCCCCCATCCCCATGCCCTTTCTTTTCTCCTTTTGACACTCTAACTCATGTTAGGCAAGGGTTCTACCATTGAGCTACATCCCCTTTTCTTCTTGAGGTATGATCTTGTCTGGCCCCAGACTACTCTATATCCCAAATAGGACTTGAACTTGGAATCTTCCTGCCCTAAGTCTTCTCAGCAGCTAGAGCAGGTCTGTTGCAGTGGTCTTTAAAAATATATTCTCAGAGTTGTGCAACCATCTCTACTGTTTAATGTCAGAACATTTCCATCACCTCAAAATGAAGTCACATGCCCACTAGCAGTCACTCTCCATTCTGTGACTCACTGTTGAGCTATAAATCACTTTCTGTCTCTGTGGATTTGCCTATATTGGACATTTCATGTAAATGTCTGCTTTTTTCCTTCTTGTCAACTCAGGCTTGATAGTGTCTGACCTCTTTTACTAGGTGTAGTGTTTTCTTTTTAAATCTGAGAAAGAAGACTTTTTTTTTTTTTTTAAGATTTATTTATTATTATACATAAGTACACTGTAGCTGTCTAAAGTCTTCAGATGCACCAGAAGGGGGCATCAGATCTCAATACAGGTGGTTGTGAGCCACCATGTGGTTGATGGGATTTGAACTCAGGACCTTCAGAAGAGTAGCCAGTGCTCTTAACCTCTGAGTCATCTCACCAGCCCCAGTGTTTTCTTTTAATTTTGGGGTGTTTTTAATTTTTAGTTGGTTTGTGATAGGGTTTTGTATAGGCCAGTCTGGTCTGAAAACTTGAACTCCTGATCCTCCTTCCTTTTACCTTCTATAACTGGGTTTACAAGGGTGGGCCACTAAACTTGACACTACTGTAGTGTTTTAAAAGATTTTCTTTCATATTGCAGTATGTATTGGTAGTTCTTTTTAGAGGTCTCCCCCACCCTCACCCTTTGGATAGAGTCTTGCTATATAGTATAGCACTATTTGGCCTAGAACTATGTAATTATGCCAACCTCAAATTTGTAATTCTGCCATCTCTCTTTCCTGGGTTCTGAGATTATAGTCATGCTTGGTGAAAATTCCAGTTTTACTTCTGGAATTTGTGGACATTTGGGCTGTTTTTACTTCTTGTCTATTAGGAACTTTCCATCCCTTGGGTAAATACCTAGAGTAGATACAGGGTCATATAGTCACTCTGCTTAATGTTTTGAGGACTTGCTGCCAACCTTCCTGGTGTTTGTGTCATTTTTATTTTACACTCCTAATAGTACATGGATTGAAATTGTTTCCATATTGCTTTAATGCATGTCTTTTTTTTTTTTTTAGTCACACTAGTGGAGGTAAAATGATTTTGATTTGTATTTACTTATTACTAATGATATTGAGCTAGCTAGCTTGCTTGCTTTCTTGCAAAATCTTCCTATTTAGCTTACTTAGGCTGGCCCCAGACTTACAACATTCATATATTAATAAGGCCTCCAATCATATATTTTGAAGTTTTCTAAAGTGAAGCAGTTGGATAAATAGTATTGTGAATGTTCATAATTAACCCTTTCATACACATTATTAGTTCTCATGGATTTATAAAATTCTTAAGGTCCTAAAAGAACAATCAAATCTATTAATGCCAATACATTAATATTTGTACTAGTGTTACAAAAGCTAATAGCCAATAATGTTGCTTATTTATACCTTACCCTACATCAAGAAAGTAGCATTTTGCCAGGCGGTGGTGGCGCATGCCTTTAGTCCCAGCACTTGGGAGGCAGAGGCAGGCGGATTTCTGAGTTCTTGGCCAGCCTGGTCTACAGAGTGAGTTCCAGGACAGCCAGGGCTATACAGAGAAACCCTGTCTCCGGGGTGGGGGTGGGGAATAGCATTTTATTGTTGTGTTGATGAGAATTATGCTCATGACACATGTTGAAAAGCAGGAATACTAGTTAAGCACCAAGATCATCAGTTTCACTAATATATTGATCCTTGAGTGCATGCTGTTGTATTTGGTATGATGGGAAGGTCATGTGAAGCCCTTCTGACTGTGTTCAGTTAATACATCAAGAAAAACATTGCTGCAGTTGTTTGAATTACAAGCTAAAGTAACATGTTTCTTTTGAGGAAGCACTAGTTTCATTTGAAGGGATGATTGATAGCTAAACTAAATTCAGACTTAAACCTTTGGCTAATATCTTGAAAATAAATGAAATGTAGCTTGTCACTGTAAAGGAAACTGATGGTATTTATTTTCAAGGATACAATTTGAGCTTCCAAGGAAAAAATAGAATTAAAGGTGACTTTTATTTCTGGGAGTTTGGCATCATATCCAACTTAGACTTGTTTTTAAATGACATTGGCAATATTAACAGTTTTTTTGGACACTGACGATGGAATACACTATGCAAGTTCTGTTTTATTTTATTGTTTGTTGTCACTTTAGTGAAACAGCATTTTTAAATGACCAGTGTGGGCATTTACAGAGGTAAAAGATGCATTCAAAGTGAAAAACTGGTCAAAGAATTTTATATAACAGAGTTTGTAAGAATCTACATTACAGTTAAGATTTAAAAACTTCTATCAAATTCTGGTACAATAGCAAAGAAAAATATCTCTTAATTATTTTTAAAGGTTATTAAAATATCTTAAAGTATGCATACTTTGTGAAGTAGGGGATATTTCTTTCTTTTTTTCTTTTTTCTTTTTGGTTTTTTTGAGACAGGGTTTCTCTGGGTAACCCTGGCTGTCCTGGAACTCACTCTATAGACCAGGCTGGCCTTGATCTCAGAAATCCACCGGCTTCTGCGTCACAAGTGCTGGGATTAAAGGTGTGGGCCACTGCCATCCTTCAAAAAATTTTTTTAAAAAACTCTCTTATGTGTATTGGTGTCTTGCCTGCATATCTGTCTGAGAGGGTGCCAGATCCCTTGAACTGGAGTTACAGATAGCTGTAAACTGCCATGTGGATGCTGGCAATTGAACCCAGGTCCTCTGAAAGAGTAGCCAGTGCTCTTAACCATTGAGCCATCTCTCCAGCCTGTTTTCAAGGTTTTGTTTTATATAGTTAATATAGCTATCTACATATATAATATAAAAAAAAAGCCCTTTGTGACCTTCATTAATGCTTTAAAGTAAAGGAGACACATATCTGAAAAATTGAGAACTGCTGGCCTAGATTCTACACTTGTTAATATACATTTGCTTGCTTTCTTTTTTCTTTCTTTCTTTCTTTCTTTCTTTCTTTCTTTCTTTCTTTCTTTCTTTCTTTCTTTCTTCCTTTCTTTCTTTCTTTCATACTCTCATCTGAAATATTTGGAAGAAAACTGCATACAATACTTTAGCATTAGCATTCATATAGTATTTAATATGTTCATATCTAACGTAACTCCTTGTTCTCTAAGTGTACTTTAGGACTTTTTGTCTAAAGTTAGAAGGATTTTCAGCTTTGAGGACTCTAGAGTCTCTTGCTTATTAGGGACTCACAACCATAATCACTACATGAGTGCATGCGAGTGGCTGTGCGCTGGTAAAACTTCTGTTTATAGATCCTTGATCTAAAACAACCTTCCCAAATTTGCGTATGTATCTTTAGTGGCATTTTGTTTTTAAGAGGTGAGGTTAGTTATCCATAAATTGGAATAGCTCATTTTTTTCTCATGTTTAGATAACAGCAAACTTTGGGATGAGTAAATTATGATGTATTATGGCATGGTGATGCTGTGCACTTTTCTTTTGTCATATAAAGGCAAGCAATGTCAGAATATTTGATCTTTGCATTGTAAAGGTACCTGCTCCCCTTTGTATGAACTCTGCGGAGTGACTTGGAAACAATACGAATATTCTCTTCTTTTACCCAAGTGGTTTTAGTATCCATAAAATAGTGGATTCAATCCATTGATAGAGCCTGATGTTGGTGATGTGTAAATAGTCTTGACTTCAAGATCCTTTTGTTTCAGCTTCCAAGTGCCTAGAGTGCAGATACATGCACCACCACACCTGTGGGCATAGGCTTGATTTTAATAAACTGTTTATTTTTAGCCTTATGCCTGCAATTTTAGCACTTAGGAGGCTGGGGTAGGAAGAGGCCAGATAAAAGCTAGCTTGGGTTAAATAGGGAGATGCTGTTTCAAAGAAAACCAAACCAGCAGACTAGTTAAAAAAAGCCTTTAACTTGCTGAAACCCAAAGAGCCTCCTTTTTCATTGACTTTCACTTTTTCTTTCAGCGTATCCTACTAAATAATATTATACTCATTGTCTTATTAGTAGGATTACAAAGAAATTATAGTTCTACAGTTTTAAGTTTGGGTTGGAGTTACTAAAATTGTGGTGTAAACAGAAGGATCTTTGAGTAAGAAAGTGTATAGCTTTCATATATGTACACAGCCACACCCATACACCCCACACACAGACAGATAAATCCAACTCTAATTGGATTCTGTCACTTCTGTCATGTGGTTTATACATAGATATAGAAACACATTCTGAAAATGAATGGGAAGGATTTTTTAAGTTATGTATCCTTAGGAAAGAGCTCCTACTTAGGATAGAATTCATATTATTAGTAGATGCTGTGTAGTTGAGGTTTTTGTTTAGGGATGGTTGGGGTAATGTTGAATGTAGTTGTTGAAATGTATTGCAAGATTTACTATCCTTACTATAGTTGAGTTTTGATAGAGCCATAGTCTTTTATATTTGAGGGCTAGAAATGAGAATGGTGGGCTTACTAATATTTTAAGTCTTAGTCTTTATTTAGAATAATTACACACATAACACACAATTGTAACAGCTCCTATACACTTTCTCTTTCCCCTACCTTAACTCTGACTTTAAAAAACCCTTTTATTGCTTGATATCAGCCTCAACAGTGTTATCAATAAGAAAAAGTACTTTGTGGCATTAATTAGAACTGATCCTTTCTTTTTATGTCAGTGACTGTATCCACATACTTTATAGAAAGATAAGTGTTTAGAACAAATCCAGTTTTGTAAATGTTACTGCTAATTTGTTGGAGCAGGACTTTCCCACATCAGATGTGGTGGGCTGTACTTATTGGGTGCTCTATTGCAGATGTAGCCCAGGGCCCTCCCACAGGAGGTACATTAGCACTCTGCTTCTAGAGCCCATGCAGGTACAGGAGCTACCAGCAGTGAGTGCTGAGAGAGGCAAAGCAAGTGGTAAAGAGATAATTTGGCTGGTAATAGGCATTTTCTAAATGTTGTCTAAAATTTGAGATTATTGAGTGTCTTTTTATGACTGGCTGGCTTGCTTTCTTATAATTTGCTATAGAAGAATAAGCCTGACATTAGGCATGTGCTGATGGTGTTTATTGGCCTCCCCTAAGGAGAGTCCTTAGAAGAAGTCTTCTGGAGTTGTATTGTTCTCCTCCTCCCCCCAAATTTGATTTAATAGAACTGACAACTGATGTCTCAAGTGCATACCATAACATGAAAGGAGGGGATTATTGACTGGATATAGAGGAATTCAGTTCCCATCATCCTCCCTCCGCAGTATGTGGTAACGCTATTGTTGAAAATCCTCCTTAAAACAAAACAGTATATGATTAGATCTATATCCCAGTCTTGACTATTGAGAGACTCTGTGGTGCTGTTAGAGAGGTAATATCGACCCCCCCGCCCACAGAAAAAAAGATAAGTAAACCATATCCTTTCTGAAGGACAAACTAGTTGGAATTTAAGAATCTTATGTCAGTATTTCCACAGTGGTGAGGCTATAATGCAGGCCTTTGTGGGTTGAGTGGTGTATTAGGCTTTTGCTCTACTGTCAAGGTTCATTGCACACTTGTTATTTTCACATAATACTGTAATAGTGGTTTGTTTGGGTTTTTTTTTTTTTTCGGTTTTGTCAAGTTTGAATTTTAGGGTACCATTGTTAGATGGAAAAGCAAGAGAATTTATCACTACTTTTTTTTTTTAAACTTAGATTTTATTTTATATCTCCCATTTAGTATAGTACCTGGATTGGCTTAATTTATATCCAAATTCTCTTCTGGCTTGGTGGCATATACCTGTACCTCCCAGCACTTAGGACACTGAGGTGGCAGGATTATTTAAGTCCGCAAGTTCAGGGCTATCCTGGCTAACATATTCCAGACTCTATCTCAAGCAACAAAACCATAAAAACAAACAAACAAACAAAAAAACCAACCAACCCCTCTCCCAATTTTCCCAATTTTGCAAAGTGGACTATATTAAATCCAATTTTGGAAGCTGTTTTCTGTTGTTTCTTACTATTCAAAGGGAGTTTTGTGAGTTTTAGTCTTGTCTACTTCCCTCCCTCCTTCCTTTCCCTTGTTTCAGTTTTGAGAGCACACACTGTTAATCATTGAGCTACCTCTCCAGCACCAGGGTGGTTTTGAGGAATAAAGTGATATATAGTCCTTAGTATGTGCTGCCCAAGGTATTTCTGATCACAAATGAATATAGGCACATACATGGTGTGCTGGCTAGTTATATGTCAGCTAGAGTTATCTGAAAGGAGGAACCTCAATCGAGAAAATGCTTCTGTAGATCTGGCTGTAAGGCATTTTTAAAAAAGTGATTGATGGAGAAGGGCACAGCCCATTGTGGGTGGTGCCGTCCCTGGACTGGCGGTCCTGGATTCAATAAGAAAGCAGGCTAAACATACTATGAGGAGTAAGCCAGTAAACAGCACTATTCCATGGCCTCTTCATCAGCTCTTGCTTCTAGGTTCTGGCCCTGTTTGAGTTCCTGTCCTGACTTCCTTCATTGATAAACAGCAATGTGGAAGTATTAGCTGAATAAACCCTTTCTTCCCCAGATTGCTTTGGTCATGGTGTTTAATCACAGCAATAGTAACCCTAACTCTAAGACATGCAGTTAGTTAGTTATGTCTGGGCAGGAAGAGTCTGGCTGACCCATTGCAGAACAGAATGTAGCAATCTTTGTGTGGTATGTTGTCTTGTGCTGTTGAAACTTGCAGCTTTCACATTGGTGTTCCCAGCACTGTATTTGGCATCTCATACAGTAGGAGCCAGGTCATTCCTGTGGAATGTAAGTCCTTTGAAAACAGCTATAGATTGGATGTTTAAACCTCAGTTTTAGTTCAGCTAGGGAGAAAATTGTATTATCATAGTGAAAGTCAGGTGGCAGAGTAACTCTCTAGGATAGCCCCTAGATTCACTTTGCTGAATGTGGTCACCATCAAAAACAGGAAAGTAGCTGCCTAGAGTTTAGCCAGCAAATGAGTGAGGCCAATAAGACCATATTTTGCTTTCTGAAGTAGTTCCATATTTATAAACATTTATAAAGGGTACCTATTATATTCCAGGTATTGTTTGAGGGTCCTAGGAATACAGTAGTAGTGGTAGGGAAGCCCCTTTCCTAATGGAGTTACATTCTAGTGAGGAAGGTAAATATTAAGTCTTAGGAAGTGCTAAGAACCATGAAGGAAAAAAAAAAACCAAAAAAACAAACAAACAAAAAACCAACAACAACAAAAAAAAAGAGGAAAAGAGCAAGCATCAAGTTAAAGATTTTTTTTGTGGGGGCTGGAGAGATGGCTCAGTGGGTAAGAACACTGACTGACTGACTGCTTTTCCTAAGGTCCTGAGTTCAAATCCCAGCAACCACATGGTGGCTCACAACCACCCGTAATGGGATCTGGTGACCTCTTCTGGGGTGTCTGAAGACAGCTACAGTGTATTTACATATAATTTTAAAAAGATTCTTTTTGTTGTTACGATTATTAATATTTGAGAAGGATTTTGCTTTTTAGTCCAGGCTGGCTTAGAATTCATTTTTACTTATCTTGACATTATAATAAAATATCTGGCAGAAACAGTTTAGAGGAGAAGAGATTTATTTTAGCTTATGATTTAGATGATACAGTACATCATGGCCAGAAAGTCATGGCCACAGTAACATTTCTGTCTGTGATGGCAGGAGCTGAGGTGATACCTCATATCTTTTTTTGTGTTTTTTTTCGAGACAGGGTTTCTCTATGTAGCCCTGGCTGTCCTGGAACTCGGTTTGTAGACCAGGCAGGCCTCGAACTCAGAAACCCGCCTGCCTCTGCCTTCCAAGTGCTGTGATTAAAGGCATGCGCCAACACCGCCCAGCGGTATCATATCTTGTCTATGAAACATAGATTAGGCTGTATCACCTTCAAAAGCTCATTTAGTGCCTCACCTCTTACAATTCATAGCTCCATAAAACAGTGCTACCAACTGAGACAAAGAGTACTGAACACATTTGTAGGGGAGAAGAGTCCAGATTCAAGTCATTAACAGCCTGTATAAAGTAGTTTTGGACTGATGAGATGGCTCAGTGGGTAAAAGCACTTGCCACCTGAGTTTGATCCCTGAAAGATCTACATGGTGGAGAGATGTGACTCCCACAAAGTTGTCCTTTGCCCTTTATATACAAGCCATGCTACAGCTCTTTCCCCCATAAGTGTAATTTAAAAAACATAAAAAAAAGTAGTCCACTACCAGAGTGCAAATTAAAAATTAATTGGCTCTACCACAGATCCATTTACGGACATCTGAGGCCAGTGTCTGGAAGTTTGCAATATTAAGTACCAAGGTAACTCTCTTACCAGGGTTTGAAATTTATTTTCTCTATTTTTGTCATTAGATGTCATCTTTACCCTGAGCTTAGTGGCTGTGCAGGCTAGCACCTGCTTATTTAAGACTCATTCTTGTATAATGTCCAGTGGATCTTGTATTTACTTTACAGAGCTTCAAGTCAGGCTTTAGTCTCTGACTATTGCCTACTACTCTACGATGTATTGATGCCACAGCAGGAAAAAAAAAAAAGGAGCCTTTATCCTCTTTCCTAATAGTGTTCTTAATTTTCACCTTAGCCATAAACCTGGGAAGGAGAAACCTCTGGATAGAAAAGGCCAATTCAACTATACACTTATGTTCTACAACAAAAAACAAAAATGAAACAAAGCAAAACCTTGCTCACATTCAGTACTTTGGGATTTTTCTGCTCATTGAAAATTCAAGGACTGGAGAGATGGCTCAGCAGTTAAGAGCACTGACTGCTCTTCTGAAGGTCCTGAGTTCAGATCCCAGCAACCACATGGTGGCTCACAACCATCCGTAATGAGAACTGATGCCCTCTTCTGGAGTGTCTGAAGACAGCTACAGTGCACTTACATATAATAAATAAATAAATAAATCTTGAAAATTAAAGTTACTTACCTATGACTAAATTTTCACCAGATGTAGTGCTACATGCCTCTAATCTTAGCACTTGGAAGGTAGAGACACATCAATCTCTACATGTTTGAGTCTTGTCTGATCTACAGAATGTTTCAAGACAGCCTGAGCTACGTAGTAAGACCCTATTTTGAAAAAAACCCAACCCCCTCTACCCCCTCCAAAAAGATGTTATAGTTTTCACACAGTATTAAGTCTCTAGCATGAAAATATCTTAGTGAAAGTGAGCAAAATGAAGGCACTGAGAAGGTGTATAATGTGCAGATTGGTTCTAAGGGAGGAGATCGCAGTCATCAGTAGCAAATGTAAGCTGTTCGTAGTTGTTGAACTGGGTGTGAGAATATCATAACCACTATTCTAGTGGGCAGGCACACTGTTGAAGGGAGTGTATGGTTGCCCCAGCTTTAATGGCACTACTGTTAATGTCATGTTGTGGGAGACCTAATAGCTAAGATGCTTCTCTGTTAGGGCTATGCCATACCTGTGAGCAAGTCTGACTTTCATATCTTTTTTTTGTGCAGTCATCTCCTCTTGTGGTTGGGCTTTTTGGAATATATATAAACCTCCCTTCTATCAAAGAAGCTGAGAGTCAAAGAAAAGGAATTTTCCTCCGAGATCTAAGTCCTGGAATATAGATAATGAAGTCAGGTTTTCTTTGGTGGAGTTATCTAGTTTTCTAATGCTTTAGAAGAGTACCCTCAAGTCTCTGTGTAAACCTTTAATCCCAAATGCTCAGAGGCAGAGGCAGGCGGATCTCTGAGTTTGAGGCTAGTCGGGTCTATCTACATAGAGAGTTTCAGGAAAGCCAGAGGTGCCTAATGAAGCCTGTCTCGAAACAAGCCAAATAAACCAGCAAAACCCTGCAAATAAAATATAAGTGTTTTCTTACTCTGAATTAACCTCCCTACCCTGTTATTAATCTAAGAGTTTTCATGTCTTTCCATCCTTGCAGTTGGTTGTTTCTGATTTTTACCAGTCCAGTGATTAGGGAGCTCATTGCAGTGGGTAGTAATTTACCATTTGCTTTTTTAGTAAAAATGATGTGATATGTAAGAGAAAAGGTCATTAAATTAAGGAATAACTGGTCTTGAGTCACAAAGAATTTCTAGTTTCTATGGAGAGTTCACAAAGAAAGACTGGTTTTTCTGCCTAGTACTGAAGAGTAAATTCATTTTGCTTTTTACCATTTACAGTATTTACTTTCTTTTGCCTTCTTTCCTCAGTCATTTGCCAATGATAGTCTTGTGAAGAGGTCTGATGTGGCAAAGATACTACAGTTGAAGTTCTAGATACTTAGGTTTAACTTTAAGCTCATATTTCCTCTGGGACTTATTTTCCCATCTTCTGGAATCACTGCTGTGATTGGCCAGGGAATTTTAGATGTAACTCAGGAGTAAAAATGGCCTTGTTTAGTATAAATCCAGAGCTTTTCATTTCAAATTAAAAAGTTATCTTTTTAGTGTTACATAGAAACCAAGAATGAGTGTAAGAACAGTCTTTAGTCAGGTTCCAGACTGAGGGAGAGTTTTGAAAAGTACAGACTCAGAAAATAAAACAGGCTGGAAAACTAGCTCAGTGGTTAAGAGCACTTGGTTTGGTGTCCAGCATCAACATGGCATCTTACAGCTGTTCTGTAATCAGTCTCAGGGGGAACAGATTCCCTCTTCTGTCCTCTGTGGGCACTGAAAGTACATGGTACACAGACATGTATGTTAGGCTACTCATACACATAAAATAAATAAATCTCATTTTTTTTCAACAAACATGTATTGAAGAATGTTTCTACGGAATACCAAAGGGACCCAGTTTGATCCTGATTTTGACTTGTGTTTCTCCTTATGCTGCCATATAGCTGTACCCTGTGCAGCAACTGGTTCTACCTTGGAGGATATGGTAGTGCTCTGTAAGTGGATCCAGGTGCCTTGAATTCCTTTATACTCTGCTTTTGTTTGTTGGATACTTCTTTTTGATTTTCCACTGGATGTCCAAGTCCACTTTTCTTCTTCATTTCATTACTTCCAGTAGTTTCACCTTGCCTCTCTATATGCCTTTTACTTCTTTTTGGTTATGCTGAGATCTTTGATAGCTTTCAGCTTCTGTACCACCCATTCTCTGGCCTCCATGGCTCTACAGTTTGGTGGATAGACTATAGACTGGGAGGCTACAAATTCTGCATTGTGCTTCTTGGGTGGTCTCAGGCTAAGATACTTTTTTTTTTCTTGAGAAATATTTCCATGAGTGTAGATTTTTTTTTTTAAAGATTTATTTATTTATTATATGTAAGTACACTGTAGCTGTCTTCAGACACTCCAGAAGAGGGCGTCAGATCTTGTTACGGATGGTTATGAGCCACCATGTGGTTGCTGGGATTTGAACTCCGGACCTTCGGAAGAGCAGTCGGGTGCTCTTACCCACTGAGCCATCTCACCAGCCCTAGATTTTTTTCTTTTGGTTTTTCGAGACAGGGTTTCTCTGTGTAGCCCTGACTGTCCTGGAACTCACTTTGTAGATCAGGCTGGCCTTGAACTCAGAAATCCGCCTGCCTCTGCCTCCCAAGTGCTGGGACCAAAGGTGTGCGCCACCACGCCCGGCTTGAGTATAGATTTTATAGCTAATCTAGTTTTAGTTTTGCGTTTTTAAAGAGATAGTAAAATGTTAAAAGAGCCACAGGGGCTAAGATTGTAGCTCAGTTGGTAGAGAGCTTGCCTAATATTAATGTGGCCCCAGATTTATCCCAACATACATAAACTGGGTATGGTATGCTCACCTGTAATCCAGCACTCAAGGAGAGGCAGGAGGATTAGAAGTTCAGGTCATTCTTGCCTTCATAGTCAGTTTGAGACTTGCTTGAGCTATATGAGACCCTATCTAAAACAAAACAGTGAAAACAAACAAAAAAAAACACCATAAAAATAACAGTCTTTAAAAATAATAAAAGACTATTTGAAACTTGGATCTGTAGTAAGTGCATTAAAGTGTGTCCCAAGTGACTGTTCTAATAACAAATGCCTTGTTGGGCCTTTATAGGGTGGCACAGCACTGTGGCATTTTCTGATGCCAGTTGCAAAGGACAAGGAAGTCTAGTCAGCTTTTGCTTTGAGAAGGAGTGGTGACTTACCACTGAGCCTAAGATACTAAGGACATAGCTTTCTAGTTCTTTGTAATTACTACTTCTCAGTAGATCCCCTCCCTTGTGACTGGAAAAATCTTCAATTCAAACTTGTTCGGCTTTAACTATGGGAGTTTATTTTCAACACAAAAGTCACTTCAACTCAGGATAGCTTCATGATTCTTGTAGAATACTCAGCTACTTGGATACATCTGACTCTAGAACAAACGTAATGGCTGCACTCTAAAGTTATATAGGATACTCTGGCTCTCTGCTGGACAGGGCTTGCTTTTGCTTCATATTCTTCTAGGTGGGTGGAGTGCTTTCCATTCCTTTCTTAATAAAAAACATTTAGTTGATTTCCAATCATGCCCTGTCTTGTCTCTCATTTTTTCTTTGCATTTCATTCTGGTTTGCTACAGCTCAGCTCTTCCACTTGTGGCTCAACACAAAGCATGAGCCACAACTTGGTACATGGTTGGTTATTGGAAGAGAAACTTAAGATGCAGGAGGTGGAATGCACTTAGGACTGTTGTTCTGTTTGAAGGGTAGCATTAGGATGAGTAATGTGAACATAGGGGAAATGTGGATTCTAAGATTCAGTAACAATATATGTATAGATCAATCATTTGGGGAAATAGAATTTTGGGTTGCTGACAGGGCAGAAATATTTGGAGAACGCTTCCATTTTGATAAAGAAGTTATTTTTAGTTTGTAGCAAAAGTAGTTTCATCATCATACTGGAATCTTGCAGTTATGTTTGTAACTCAAACTAATCGGCTTATGTGCCAGAGAAGTGTCAGGTGGCACGCTCATTTCCTCCTGAGTTTGAGGACTGCTTGGCTTAACTCCTGCAGTGCTGTGGCTGGGCTGCTGGGCATTGTTAGGGGGTGTCATGGATGACAAGGGTGAGCTGCTGCTGGTTTAGGTGTTGGCCTGAGGAGAGAACATGCATGCTGTGCTCAGCCCCATTGTATTCACTTGGGCTACACTGGCTGCCATAGGTGCTATGTATGGTGCGTAAAACCTGTGCATGCTAGGCATATTTTGGTAAAACTGTTTTAAAACCTAGTTTGCTTGACCCAGTTGCCCAGTCTCTTGGTTCTCGCCCTAGATATTTTATTTCCCACAAGTGGTTTTTAATGGATTTTAAGTTCCCAGCTATCATTCATGTACCACACTTCCATTGAGTGCTATTTAAGTGTATGTGCCCATTGTAGGTGTTAGTATTCTTGGTTATTTTTTTCTTTAGTGTTTCTTATATTATTCATTGTAATTTTAAAAATTGGAAAAGATTGTTTAAGTTACTAAGTCAGAAAAATGTAATTTGTGGCTTAGCTTTGATTTAGGTACTTTGGTCATTGTACAGGAGAATGTAGACTCAAGAAGATGTCATTTCAACTCTTTGAAGAAGCTAGAATGGTGAAGAGAAAACAGTAGACTTAAGTAAAACAAGTGTCCTCTAAACAGTTGGCTTAATGAGGGCTGGTGGGAGTGTACCTTCCTGCTGGCACATGTCTTGCCCTAATTTCTCCAGCTTTATACATAATAGAAGCTTATGAGTATGACTGTTTGAAGTCTTGGAGGTTTTTCTTCCTGGACTGGCCTTATTTTTTCTTAAAAGAGTAAAAATGAAGGCTGGGATTGTGACTTAGTGGTAGAACACTTGCCTAGTATGTGCACAGTCCTGTATTCAGTGTCTATCACAAAAGTAACAAAAACTAAACAAAACTATAATAAAATAACTTGTTCCTCACCTGTGCATGCACCATAGTATGGCTGGCTCTCGTCAAAAGGGTGCAGGTGAGCCAACCTTTAGGGCGAGAGTGAGGGAGAACTGCTTTTCCCCATCCCCCATCATGAGAGCAGGTGAGCTGGCCCTGTCCCTGGCCAGCTGCAGCACTTGGGAGAGTAGGCCAGGTGCCATGACTGGGCAGCACAGTGGAGCTGGCTCAGGAGCTGTGGGTGTGGGTAAGCAGCCCAAAGGGCATGAGAGCAGGAGAGCTGACCCTGTCTCCTGCCAGTGGCAGCATTGGGTGGCCTAGCTGGAGCAGTGCTGGAGAATTTGCCCTGGTGGCTCGGATAAGGGAGAGCTGGTACATTGACCAGCTCAGCTACCACCCAGGCTCAGATCTGTGTCATCTGAGAATGATTGGGATGTGTGAAAGGGTCAGCCCTGCTGATCCAAAGCTGCAGGATCTCCATGACACAGGGCAACAAGATTATCAGGAGGAGTCCTGGTGAACATCCAGTATTGATGGAGTCACAGAAGCCAGAGAACTTGAACCAGACCAGTGACTCATTTACATGTAAAGATGTGTGGACAGAGGGATACATTGTGGGACACATTCTAACATACTACAGCTTCCATGATATTTTCCTCTGT
Source organism: Mus pahari (assembly GCF_900095145.1). Lineage (NCBI taxonomy): Eukaryota > Metazoa > Chordata > Mammalia > Rodentia > Muridae > Mus > Mus pahari. Next base: position 87,455,429 of record NC_034595.1, read on the forward strand.
GTGTTTTGTGGGGGGAGGTTGCAAAAGTGCCAGGTGGATATGAGGGGGTGGGAAGGTGAGCAGAACTGGGGTGCATCATGTGAAACTCACAAAGAATCAATAAAAAGTTAAAAAAAAAAATAGCTGGTGAAGCTGATACTCGGGAGGTGGGGGGGGGCGGGCAAAAAAAAGCTTGTAGTCACAGCTAGAGGGTTACTCTATTTGGGGAGGCCAGAGGGATGGCAGCAGTGATAAATTTCTCTCTCCTAGGCCTGAGGAAACTGCAGTGAAAATCCTCCTTCAGTTGTTTACCTCAGGCTAACATTTTTTTCTCTTTTCTTCTTCTTCTTCTTTTTTTTTTTTTTTTTTTAAGATTTATGTATTTTATTTATTTTAATATGAGTACATGGTAGCTGTCTTCAGACACACCAGAAGAGGATAGGATCCCATTACAGATGGTTGTAAGCTACCATGTGGGTGCTGGGAATTGAACTCAGGACCTCTGGCAGAACAGTCAGTGCTCTTAACCACCCTGATAGGAAATTATTTAAAAGTTGAGCCTTAGCTTTTCTTCTTAATATATAAAATAGTTTTGATAATCTTGTAATCTGAGAGGATTGTTTTGAGGACTGAGAGTGTGTATGAGTGTAGGTCATCTGAACCATGAAGTACTGTATAAGCAATGGGCAGTAGGAAGTATATTATTTCTTTTGTTTTGTTTTCTGAAACAGAGTCTTGGTATGTTGGCCACGCAAGTTTTGAATTCTTGCCTCAATTTTCTGAATAGCTGAAAGGTATATTATTCAGATAGTAAGAGTAGGGTTTGGAACAGGAAATAAACAAATAGGCACTTAACAATACTGAATAAATCTAGGATCTGTCAAGAGAGCTGGTTCTTACTGGATTCTTTGTTACTAAAGCTGTAAGAAATCCTAAGAGAAATGGAACAGTTTGCCTAAGAGTCACAGAGCTGAACTAAGGTGTGATTTGCCTCACACACTGCTGCTGTTAGTTGTGTCCTTAGTTACATCAGAACTGACCTTTGGGGCTGGAGAGATGGCTCAGCGGTTACGAGCACTGACTATTCTTCCAAAGGTCCTGAGTTCAAAATCCCAGCAACCACATGGTGGCTCATAACCATCTGTAGTGAGATCTGATGCCCTCTTCTGGTGTGTTTGAAGACAGCTACAGCTACAGTGCACTCACATATAATAAATAAATAAATAAATCGTTAAAAAAAAAGAAAAAGAAAAAAGAACTGACCTTTGTTTTTCTCTTTGCTCTGGATCATTTCCTTTTTCAGTTAAGTCCTTCCCTCCTCATTCTGCACTCCCCCCCCCCATCTTTTCATCTTTTTTTCTCCCTCAGAGTTGATATTATAATAGAAGACCAGGGAATCATGAGTTTGAGTTTTTTGACATAAAGGGTTCCTAGTACTGACTATATATTAGAATTGCTTATATGACTTTTACAAAACAACAATATCTAAAGTTTTGATTTTATTTTTATATTTGTTTTCTTATGATTATATTTTATATCTGTAGTAATGGACCCAAATTGTTCAATAAATTTTTATGTGTATATAATATAAAAATGACTTGTATTAAGATACATAGCAGATCAAAACACAGACTATTTGCAGAACTCCAGAACATTCATTCCCTCATAATTCTTCATCATCATTACTGGCTTCCTCAGTAATTTAATTAATTAATTAATTAACTTTTATGTTTCTTTTGAAACCGGATATCTTGTAGCCAAACTGGGTTCCAACTCACTGTGCCTTGAACTTTAGTTTCTCCTGCTTGCTTCCTTCCTAAGTGCTGAGATCATAGGTGTGCACTGCCATGTCTGGGTTTGTTTTTGTTTGTTTGAGACAGGGTCTTGTTATGTTTGTAGACCACCTGTGTAGCCCAGTTGGCTATTGCACTGTCTTTGTTAACTAGCTTTGTCTTTGTTGTTGCAGTACTAGGATTGAGCCTGTGGCCTTGAGCATGCTGGTGCACCCTGTGTCATTGAGTATACCCACCAGCCCTTCTGTTACTTTTTACATATTTTGAGACAGTGTCACTAAATTGCCTAGGCTAACTTCTCCCTCTGTAACCTGGGGGGCCATGAGCCAGAGATTTGTCTCAACTTCTTGAATGGCTTTTATAAGTACTCTTCAGTAGGCCTGGCTGTTTTGCCTATTGAATTTCATTCAGAGTCAGATAGTATGCATTCTTTTGGTTCTGGCTCCCCCCCCTTCCAGCCCCCCAACATCCTATTGATATTGAATTGTATGGCCATGCCAAAGTTACTGGTTTTACTGTCGATGGATCATACCCACTTTGGCTATGTGAGAAAGTTGCCATGAACATTTTCGCTCTAGTGTATGTGTCTTGGTAGATACATGTCCTCATTACTCTTGGTTTTATATACTGAGGAATAAAATTGGTAAGTCATTTATTCTACTTTGGTTGATACTTCCAAACATTCTTATGGTTGTATTAGTTTGTTTTTTTTGTTTTTTTGTTTTTAATTATGAAGAACTTCACTGATTGTTGGTGGCACATACCTTTGATTCCAGCACTTGAGAGGCAGAAGCAGGTGGATCTCTGTGAGTTCAACAATAGCATAGTCTACAGAGCTAGTTCCAGGATAGCCAAGGCTACATTGAGAAACCAAACTTGAAAAACCAAAGCCAAACCCAAAGAAACAAAAAACCCACAAATAAAACAAGCCATTAATTCATAATGAAATTTCTTTGATATCAAGGTATTTTTATAGTTAATTAGAATAAGGGCCCAGTCTAATTTTTTTTTTGGGGGGGGGGTTGAGACAGGGTTTCTCTGTATAGCCCTGGCTGTCCTGGAACTCACTTTGTAGACCAGGCTGTCCTCCAACTCAGAAATCCGCCTGCCTCTGCCTCCCGAGTGCTGGGATTAAAGGCGTGCGCCACCACACCCGGCTCCCCAGTCTAATCTTTATGGTGTACTGGATTCTTTTCAACCAGAGCTGGCCTTTTCTGATGCTTTGTCCTTCTTGCCATGTCATTATCCTGGTGTAGAGATTAGATCCCGGTAAAAACCTCTCTAATAGTATATCTCAGAATCACTTTTCTAGATTTTTGCTATGTTTCCCCCAGTGTATCTCATGATTTTCCCCCTAAATATTTATTTATTTATTTGTGTGTGTGTGTGTGTGTGTGTGTGTGTGTGTGTGTGTGTACACGTACATGTGTCCTTGAAGGCCCCTCAGATCCTCTGGAGCTGGAGATATATACAGGCTATTGTGAGCTTCCTATTGTGGTTGTTGGAAACTCAATTTGAGTTCCCTGCAAGAGCAATACATATTGCTGTTACGTGCTTGAGTGCCACCTACCCCAAGCTGGTCTTGAACTCCTGATCTCTGATCCTTTCACCTTGGCCTCCTGAGGAACTGGGGCTACAAGGGCTATAGGCTAGTTTCACTAAACTTGATCTTTCCTTTCCTTTCCTTTCCTTTCCTTT
>NC_034595.1:87458962-87476512 GCF_900095145.1 Mus pahari
TTTTCCTTTCCCCTTTTCCTTCCCCTTTTCCTTCCCTTTTTCCTTCTTCCTTCCCTTTTCCTTTTTCCTTCCCTTTTCCTTTTTCCTTCTTTTTCCTTTTTCCTTCTTTTTCCTTTTTCCTTCTTTTTCCTTTTTCCTCCTTTTTCCTTTTTCCTCCTTTTTCCTTTTTCCTTTCCTTTCCTTTCCTTTCCTTTCCTTTCCTTTCCCTCTTTCTCTTTCTCTTTTCTTTTCTTTCTTTCTCTCTTTCTCTCTCCCTCTTTCTTCCTCTCTCTTTCTCTCTCTCGCTTTCTTTTTCTCTTTCTTGCACTCTTTCTCTTTCTCTCTTTCTCTTTCTTAATTTCTTTCTCTTTCTCTCTTTCTCTTTCTCTCTTTCTCTTTCTTAATTTCTTTCTCGCTCTTTCTCTTTCTCTCTTTCTCTTTCTCTTTCTCTTTCTCTTTCTCTCTTTCTCTTTCTCTCTTTCTCTTTCTCTCTTTCTCTTTCTCTCTTTCTCTTTCTTTCTTTCTTTCTTTCTTTCTTTCTTTCTCTACCTCTTTCTCCCTTTCTCTCTCTCTTTCTCTTACACTCTTTCTCTCTCTTTCTCTCTCTTAATTTCTTTCTCGCTCTTTCTCCCTTTCTCTCTTTCTTTCTCTCTTTTTCTCTTTCTTGTACTCTTTCTCTCTCTCTTTTTCTCTTTCTCTCTCTTAATTTCTTTCTCGCTCTTTTTTCCTCTTTCTTTCTCTCTCTTTTTCTTTTTCTTTCTCTCTTTTTCTTTCTTTCTCTCTTTCTCTCTTGTTCTCTCTCTCTTTCTTTCTCTCTCTTTCTCTCTCTCTCTCGCTCACTCTCTCTCGCTCTCGCTTTCTTTTTTTTTTCCGAGACAGGGTTTCTCTGTATAGCCCTGGCTGTCCTGGAACTCACTCTATAAACCAGGCTGGCCTTGAACTCAGAAATCTGCCTGCTTCTGCCTCCCAAGTGCTGGGATTAAAGGCGTGCATCACCACTGCCTGGTTAAACTTGATATTTTCAGTAAGGATGAGAGACAACGGATCAGGTATGACTATTGTATGGATACTTGAAAAATGAGATATGGCTTGGCACCAATTACATTTATTTATGTGTGTGTCTACTTCTTCAAGGTCTAAGTTACATTGGCTTCTTATGTGGATGCTGGGGATTGAATTCAAGTCCTAATGCTTGCCTGACAAACAGTTTACCAACTGAACCATTTTCCAAGCACCTTACTTTTTGAGACATTGTCTCACTAACTTAGCCAGACTGGACTTTGAACTTGTAGTTCTCCTGCTTCAGCCCCTCAAGTACCTGGGATTACAGGCCCGTGACACTTAACCAGGCCCCATCTTACTGCTTAATGAATTCCCTTCAACCTAGTTTCAACAGTGGGGAATCATGGCCAGTCTTTTCATCATAATTCCATACGCTTAGCTCCCCTGTATTCATATTGGCCTTCATTTTCCTTCCCTTTCTGTGCTCCCCCAATCCCTCATCCTGTATTTTAAGCAAATTGTAAATATCATGTAAGAGAGAGAGAGAACAAGCACAGTTGTATACAGGCTAGTAAGTCATGACCTTAGACAAGACATTTCATAACTCTTACTATATTTTCTTCATTAGAAGCAAGTCACCAGGTAGAGACTGCAATAAAGAGAGGGCCCACCTAAGAGTGTAGAGTGCAGTGGTGGTGCATGCCTTTAATTCCAGCAATTGGGAGACAGAGGCAGGTGGATTTCTGAGTTCAAGGGCAGCCTGGTCTACAAAGTGAGTTCCAGGACAGCCAGGGCTATACAGAGAAACCCTGTCTTGGGAAAAAAACCAACCCCCCCCCCAAAAAAAAAAAATTCCTGATACTGATAGTAGTTACCACTGGAAACTGTTTTTAGAAAACTTAACATCATGTATGTATTTGCCTTTTTACTATACAATTGATGCTAGAGAGGACAAATGATCCTTCAGTACTTGTGTTTCATTTACCCCATATAAAAGTTGTTATTAGTGTAACTTTTTTCAAACTTTATTTTTAATTATGGTTCTTAAACACTTTAACCTCCCTTGTAGCCTACCACCCACTAGAGGTAGTGGAAAGGAAAGGATGGGGGTGGTGTGCAAAGTGGACCTGTTTAGAAAAGTTCTTTAGAGCAACTCCCATCTGTGTCATCTGGAAATCAGCAGTTCAGTTCACAGGTTAGCAGGCAGCAGCAGCTCAATCCACTCACAAACACTTCACAGATACACCACCAGTCCAGTTCAGTAGAGTCAGGATAGCAACAGTAGTGACACAACCTAGCAGATACTAGCAGAGACAGCTAGGCCTTAGCTTTGACTTGAGTTAGCAGGAGGGACCAATAGGGACACCAGGAGAAGTTCTCAGCTGTGCCTATCTCAGGGAAGCGAAGATCAGCTGAGACAAGAGACCCATAAGCATCGCATAGCTAGCTGTACCAGCAAGCCAATCTCTGTCTCCATCACTCCATAGAGTCCTATTTATACCTTCCAGATATCATGTGTCTTTCACATCATGTACATGCCTTGCTTCAGTATATGCATCCAATCAGCCTGAGTCCATTGAAGTGGCAGGAAGCTGGAGTACATCACTAGAAGTTTTTTGGTATGTTTCTGTTGAGGGGTTAGGAGGTACTTGTGGCAACTTGCACACACATGGTATATGTTCACACAGGAATGCACATGTACACAAAAAGACATTCATAAGTACAGGAAGGAACTTGGGAGGGAGGAGAGCCTGTTCCTCTGATTTGGGCATCCTTCCTGCCCTTTTGAATGTTGCTTGGTTATACTTCCGGTCTTGCCCAACCACCACTCTTAGTATATCTTTAAAATTCTTTCTGTTGCAACCACACCAGTGTTTTTCAAAGTTTCTTTTTCCAAGGACTTCCTGATACACCTAAACAAAGGGATTGACAATTAAAATACATAAGATTTAATTACAATGTCAATGTAAAGGAAACTGTTGTTTGGTCATCAACATTGTTATGTAACTGAATTAAAGTTGGGACCCAGCTCCTCTGACTTTTGACTGTCTGTAGTATGTTGCCCTGGCAGGAAACAGGGAGGAAAATGTATGGCATAGAGGCTAAAGGCTGTTCTCTAGACACTATAAAACGAAAGACAGTTGTTGCTTTAATAGTACCAAGGTTGTATATAGAAGCTGTTTTTTAATCTTGCATTGTAATAGAGAGATGAGATGTTTGTTGTAAGCAAAAGACTTGCACATTGATTTTTAGGCACTTAGAAATTAATCAAATGCCGGGTGTGGTGGCACATGCCTTTAATCCCAGCACTTGGGAGGCAGAAGCAGGCGGATTTCTGAGTTGGAGGACAGCCTGGTCTACAGAGTGAGTTCCAGGACAGCCAGGGCTATACAGAGAAACCCTGTCTCGAAAAACCAAAAGAAAAAAAGAAAAAAAGAAAGAAATTAATCAAAAAAAAAAAAAAAAGTCACATTCTAAGTTTAGTGTGATTAAAAACAATTTGAAACCTTCGAGTGACTAATACCTGTTAAGACTTGAAGTTCATCCTGTGACTGATAGGATAGAACTTGGATACCTCCTTGGACAAAACCAAACAGAAGCCCTTCCTCAACTCTCCCTATTTTTAACCACCTTTACTTTTACACATATAAATGCTTCTACATAGCTGTTGTCTTAGGGTTTTACTGCTGTGAACAGACACCATATCCAAGGCAACTCTTGTAAGGACAACATTTATTTGGGGCTGGCTTACAGGTTTAGAGGTTCAGTCCATTATCATCAAGGTGAGAGTATGGCAGTGTCCAGACAGACATGGTATCGTGCTAGAGGAGCTTAAGAGTTTAGCCTCTTGTTCCAAAGGCAGCTAGGAGAAGACTGGCTTCCAGGCAGCTAGGACTAAGATCTTAAAGTCCACTCCCACAGTGACACATCTACTCCAACAAGGACACTTCCTAATAGTGCCTCTCCATGGGCCCAGCATATATAAACCACCACAGCTGTCTATGTTTACTGTCTCTCCACTCAGTCCATCTGACTTCTGTCCCTTACATTTCACAGTAACATCCTTATTGAGGTCACCAGTATTTTTTACCAAACTTAATTTTACAAAAATGTTGTCTGTAGTTTTCTTGGCTAGTGAACTGTTACCACTCATTCCTTCTGGGACTCTTCTTTTCACTCACCTCCCTAATCTTCCTCCTACGTCTCTGGTGTTTTTACAGGCTCATCCTCTTTTCTGTGGCTATTAAATGCTTATGCTTCCATGCCCTCCTCTCTTCACATAGTAGACATTCTCCCTGAGTAATCTCCATCCACCCCCATTGGCTTTATGGATATGAGTCATACCTTTGTGTCTCCAACCCACACCACTCCTCTGGGGATATAGACCCCATCTGTTATCTACCAAGTACTGTTCTAGCCACTGGGGATATAGTGATGAACTAGACAGAAAAGTTATAATTATTTATACAGAGGAGAGATGAATAATAAAATAGCAGGTAGGGATATGCTAAGATGAGCACAAAGTGTGGTGATATAGTAGAGGGTGAGAGTTATTTTATGTTGGCTGATCCAAACTTTACTGAGGTAGTAAATTGTATGCTGAACTTTGAATGACTAAAAGGAGCCAGCTATACAAAGGGAAGAGGGAACAGGTAGCGCAAAGGCTCTAGGTAGAAATGAATGCAGCATATACATGAAACGGAAAGTGAAGAGAGGAGGGTGAGCCCTGACATCAGAAAGTAAGAGTAGGACTAGGCTGTGGCTGAAGACTGTAGACAAGTGAAATGGAAAGCTACTGGAGTTTTTTGTTTGCTTGATAGTTTAGAGTTTTGATCCAAAATTAAAATTTTGGAAATATAATGTCCCGAGAGTGATTTATATGGGGACAACTGGAATCAGAGAAGCTTAATGGGGTTCTGACAGCAGCAAGTGAGAGTAAGTACAGCAAGGAATGTGGAGAACAGGGACAGAACCAAGTACCCTGGGATGTAGGATTGACAGGACCTGCTGATTGACATTTTCTTAAAGCAAAGAAAAGTCCAGAGTGAATCTAGGTGCTCGATCTGCACAGCTTGATGAGTGGTTGTGCTATGACTGAGGTAAGCAGGCATTGAAAGGGTTGTGTTTACAGTGAGAAGAGTGGAAGCCAAGATTCATGAAGAATATGAGTTTGTGGAGGCTAGCTGTCAATTAGACATTTAGATAGATATCAAAGGAGAGTTTCTTGTTTTGTTTTGTTTTTTTCTAAATAGGAAATTATGAATCTTATTTCCCAAATATGCTTTCTGGATCAATGTGACAATCCTTTAGAAACTATTGACTCATTGGTTTTATTTTAATTTTATTTTTTTTAGATTATCTCATTTTATTTATATGACTGTTTAGCCTGCATATATATCTGTGCACCATGTACTCTTACAAAAAAAGAGGGACTTGTATCTCCTCGTACTGGAATTATGGACAGTTGGGTGGTCTCCATGTGAATTGTTGGGACCCAAATTCAAGTCCTCTCTCTGCAAGAGCAAGTGTTCTTAACTGCTAAGCAATATTTCCTGTCCCTAGAATCTCATTTTAGTGAGTCCCTCTAGTCATCTTGTATCACATTATTTTTCTGTTCTAAGAGCATGACTTCTCAAATTATCTGTAAGTTGAGTCCAGTTTTTTTTTTTTTTTCCCCTAATCTGCCAGAGACCACCGCATGGCTGCATGCTGTGCATGTGCCCACTCCACATGCTCTTTAGTGCCTTTGCTGGCTAGACCCTGTTTGAGATGGATCCACTAATCATGGATTTGGATGTTGCAGCAATTGACAAGTTGTTACACAAGTGTCTAAGTGTTAACTTTCACTTCTTTGGCTCTATTGGAAGGGCCAGTATTGGATTGTGCAGTTTACTCCAAGTAGGCACCTTCTAGTGAATGTTGTATGCTGATGGCTGCAAAGAAAAAAAGTAATGATATGAGAAGAGAGTGAGAGTAATGTATATACAAAGAACAGCAGGGGCTATATCTGCTGTAACTAAGGAAAGCAAAATGCTGACATAGTATTAGATTTGGAAAATAAAGGTCTGGATATTGCTTCCTGGTGACATGTTATCAGCTCATGGCTTTAGAGGTTAATTGAAAAGGGAAGTAAAGTCATGAAAGGGAACTTAGGGAAAAGCATGGCACCATTGCTAGCAGTGTAGAGATGTGTGTTTGAAGTCTGTGGTGATGTATTTAAAGTGACACTGGTTCATGGTTCCAGTGGTTTTTTTTCTTTGACATCTAGCTGCTTTTCTGTAGGCTTAGACAGGCTTGATGTTTTTAATGTACAGAAGAAGGAGGAGCAGCCAGTATATTAAAAATCCTTACTCGGTACGAGTTATGAGGGAAGCAACATGAAGATGGGTATATAAACTTACTTAATCTATGTCTCTTTTATAAGAGTGATAATAGTGTCTGTCACATAGTTGTTTAAATTGATTGATACAAAGTACTTAGAAAAAATGGTTACCAGTACCTGTAGAGATGGCTTAGTAGTCAGCTATTCCAGACCACCAGGGTTCAATTTCCAGCACCCACATGGAAGCTCATAAACCATCTGTAACTCCAGTTCCAAGAGATGTAACAGCCTCTCTGGCCTCTAGCACCAGTTATGCATGTGGTCCACTGTTATACATGCAAGCAAAGCTTTTGTGTTTAAAAAAAGAAAAGAGAAAAAAATGGTTAGGTGTAGCATATGATAAATCTCAGAATACATCTCTTACTAGCTTTTACATAATTTCTCCAGGACTTCAAAAATCAGTTTCCAACTTATCTTTCTTAGGAACATTCTTCCTCCCATCTGTTTTTCATACTGAAGTCAAAGTGATCTTTTCAGAGCACAAATGTCTTATCTTTACTACTTAAGGGACTTCCTGTAATTCTTCAAATAAAGGTTTAAACCGATGTCTGGCAGTGGCAGGGGGATCTTTGAGATCGAGGACAGCCAGGACTACACAGAGAAACGCTTGTCTTGTAAAAACCAGGAAAAAAAAAAAAAAACAAGCAAACCAAACCTGATAGTTTATTCTCCAAGGTGTGCATGTGTACATGGTGTGGCTTCCTATATACCTCTGCAGTATCCTCTTTGCTTTTTTTTTTTTTAAAAGGGAGGAGAGGTTGTGTAGGGTCACACTCTTGTAGCCCAGGCTGGTCTAGAACACATTATGTTCTAACCCAGGCTAGCTTTGAACTCATAACATTTCTCCTGCCTTAGCCTTAAAAGTGCTGGGGTTCTAGCCTTGAGCCACCATGCTAGGCTGCTCTCTCTTGGTTCTTTACTGTTTCCCTTTCACTTGGAACAGTCTCACCAGAGGGCACCCGTTAGGCACTTAGAGTGAGGAAATTTCTATCTAGTCACAGTACATATAATTTATGTACTTTATGATTATTTTTTTTTTATTTCAGTCTGCTCTCACTACTGTGAAGACAAGGACTGTTTCTATTCACTTTTCATTCTCAGTGCTGACCTAAGAGATCCATATATTATAGGAAGTTAGTTGCTATTTGAATGAATAAACAAATGAATTCAATAACTGCTTGTCAGTTACTTAGGTTTATGATGTTTGCACTGTGGAGCAGGATTGGCTTTTCTGTGGCCAATTTGAGATAATACCTCAGAAGAGAAGCAAAATTTGGAGCAGAATAACCTGGGTGAGAGTCCACTTTACCATTTATTAGCTGTGAGACTTTGAGCCCTTGCTTCTTTGTTAAAAGACAGACTGGTATTTATCTGATTATAATTACCATGGAGATTGATGGTAATTAATTAATTAAAAGTAGTTATGATTTCTCCTCCTCCTTAGGATAGTTGTGACTTGCTGTTTAACTACTTTGATTAAATGCTTAGGCTGTCTTGATAATTAGACTCATAGAAGTTAGGGATTCAGCTTGGTCTTCAGATTCAGCCAGCTAAAACTTTTTTTTAACTACATTTTATTTTGTGGAGACGTGAATGTGTGTGTGTGCACAATGACCATGTGGAAGTCAGAGGACAACCTGTAGCAGTTGGGTCTCTACATCATGTGCATATCAAGGATAGAGCTCAGGTCATAAGGTTTGAGTCTGACTGACCCAAAATGCAAGTGGCTGTTGGAGTTGTCAGGGATAGAACTTGAGATCTCAACATTGGGGAACAGATTTCACTTTGTTTTTAAAAAGACTCTTATTTTAACAATGTGTATATGTGTGCATCTGTGTGTGAATTTGTGCGTGTGAGTACAGGTGCCCTTGACCAGGTTTGTCAGATACTCTGGAGCTAGAATTGTAGGAAGTAGTGATCTGTCTGATGTGGGTGCTCAGGCCTGAACTTGGATCCTCTCTAAGGGCAATATGTACTCCTAACTGCAGGGCCATCTCTTCAGATCCAGTTTACTTGATAAATTGGTTTGTTGTGGTTGTTGTTGTGATGATTTGATAGGGTTTCACTGAATGTAGCCTAAGGTGGCCTCAAATTCACCATCCTCCTGCCTTAGTCATCCAATTACTGGGATTATGAGTATGGATTTCCAGCTTCAACCAACTAAAAAAATTCATTAAAAAATTCTAGTACATTTATTTACCTTTTAAAAATGTGTATGAGTGTTTTTTGCTTGTGTCAGGGTTTCTATTCCTGCACAAACATCATGACCAAGAAGCAAATTGGAAGTGTATTTCAGCTTACACTTCCTTGTTGCTGTTCATCACCAAAGGAAGTCAAGACTGGAACTCAAGCAGGTCAGGAAGCAGGAGCTGATGCAGAGGCCATGGAGGGATGGATGTTCCTTACTGGCTTGCTTCCCCTGGCTTGTTCAGCTTGTTCTCTTATAGAATCCAATATTAACAGCCCAGGGATGGCAACACCCACAAGGGACCCTCCCCCCTTAATCACTAATTGAGAAAATGCCCTACTGCTGGATCTTATGGAGGCACTTCCCCAACTGAAGCTCCTTTCTCTGTGGTAACTCCAGCCTGTGTCAAGTTGACACAAAACTACCCAGTACTGCTTATATTCATGTATGTGTATGCTTCTTACCCTTGCTGGTCAGAAGAGAGTGTTAGATCATTTTTACATACGGTTTAGTGGAACCTTTTGTTGGATGAGTAAACTGAGGTCTAGTTTCTTCTCCAAGCCCCATGGTATATTAGCAGCAGAGCATAGATTGCCAATTATGTTTCTGCCTCTGAGGATTCGTCTTACTCTTAGTTTCGTCTTCAGTCAGAGAAGACCACTTGCTGTAGATTCTCTTCTTTTCTCTTTGTGAGGTGTTAGAGTGAGCCAGATTGGAGATAAAGGCAGAATTACCAAAATGGTATGCCTTCTGCAATTGAGGTTTAGTTTTTCAATGTGTGCCTAAAATGTCCTGAGCTCCAGCATTCAGTGGCTCAGCATATGAAGTGAGTGAGGACATTTGGGGCAGCTGCTTCACTATCTCTTACATCACATTTACATAAGCACACACATCCATGCTCATATACATATATGTCTCTAACACACACACACACACACAAATAATTCTTAAAAATTAAATATATCTAGGGGCTGGTGAGATGGCTCAGTGTTACGGTAAGAGCACCCGACTGCTCTTCCGAAGGTCCGGAGTTCAAATCCCAGCAACCACATGGTGGCTCATAACCATCCGTAATGAGATCTGACGCCCTCTTCTGGAGTGTCCGAAGACAGCTACAGTGTACTTACATATAATAAATAAATAAATCTTTAAAAAAAATTAAATATATCTAAACTTCAGGTTGGTTGCTTTATCAACTTTAGTGACACTGACCAAGTGTCCCATGTTGTCCTATAATAGTCAGACTTTTGTAGAAGATATTGCAGATGCAAGTGTATCAGCTCTATTCCCTGACAACACTCAGAGCTCTGTCAGCAGTTATAGGACATCAAAGATTGACTTGCTTCCCAGTGTTCCTGGAGCTACTTTGGACATTGTTTCAATTTTCTTCCTGACCTTTTATTTTCTGCCTTCACAAGTTCAAGGCAGGATTTCTCTGTGTAGTCCTAGTTGTCCTGGAATTCTCTTTGTAGACCAGGCTGGCCTCAAACTTACAGAGTTCTACCTGACTCTGTTCCTTACGCACTGGGATTAAAACTGTGTGCCAGTATCACCTGGAGATCTAATTTTTAAATTTTTTTCCTGTGTATGGTAAATATGTGCATGGGTGTATGTGCTTATGCAAAAGTACATGTTTACATATTCATGCTTCTATGTGTATAGGCCCAGAGGTCAATTTCAAGTGTCCTTCCTCCTTTGCTCTATATCTTGCTTTTGAGATAGTGTCATTTATTGAACCTGGGACTCTCAGAGACTGGGTGACCAGCAACCATTCAGAATGGGGTAACAGATGTGCATTACTATATCAGGTTTCTGCACATGGGTGTTGAAGATCTCCAAGATACCTAAAGTAACTGTGACCTCAGATCCTATTGTCTAACAACCATTTTACTCACTGAGTCACCTCCCCAATACTCAATTCTGTTATTAAGTCTGTTTAGTGAATTAAAACAGAACAAAATACAATTTTTTTTTTAAAGATTTATTTATTTATTATATGTGAGTACACTGTAGCTGTCTTCAGACACTCCAGAAGAGGGCGTCAGATCTCATTACGGATGGTTATAAGCCACCATGTGGTTGCTGGGATTTGAACTCCGGACCTTCGGAAGAGCAGTTGGGTGCTCTTACCCACTGAACCATCTCACCAGCCCCCCAAAATACAATTATATTTCTGTTCTAAACTCCTTTTTAAAAATCTTCCAACGTCTCATTCCAAAATTTACCATTTTTCCTTTAGTTTTGAGCATTTCTTTTAGGTGTAATACTTGTATTTTCTATCTTTGGTCAATTTGAGTCCTGTAAAAGTTACTTGTAATTGTATTCTTGGAGGCTTACAGAATAAACTCACCCTTTCCAGATCTTTCTGATCTTTGGTTGGCTGGTTCAACTCAACTGTTCTGACTCAAACTCCTCTCTAAGCTCACTGATTCAAACTGACTTCTCTTGGTTTCTGACTGAATTGCTCTGTGTGGTCTCAAACTAATTTTGGCAATATGTTCTAATCTTCTGCCTCCATCTCATTCTCTGGCTCATTCTGTCTTCAGCTATGTCTAGTTTATTCTCTCTACAACCTGTCTCTGTAAAACTGTCCTGGTAAAAACTGCCTCTGAATTCCAAAAACTGATCTGCCACCAGCTGAACTACCATGAACTCAACTTCAGTGCACTGCCTCTCAACTGACTGACTCATTAATATGTAAAGTCTTTCTCTGGTTCATCACTTTGTCTATCCCTCAATCAGACATCATTTTCAAGCATGGTTGCTTCCTTCTACGAACTAACCTTACCTACATTGTTTGGGAGTAAATGTGTGTACTAAGGGCATGTCTGTATTTCAGCCAGAGGGGTTAAAGGTATGTCATTCCATCTGGATCATACAGACCTAGAAAGTCTTTGGATGTCATCCCTTCCCAGAGCAGCCATGTTGCTAGATTAAAATTCCTCTACAGAGTCTTAAAGTGTTGTCTTCTGCTTATGGGTTTTTAGTTACTAGGCTTCATTTTTCTAATTCTTTACATAATTTAGGGTTATATCTTATACATTTGGATGCAGGAGTACTTTTGGATTTTTTGGAGGGCATTGTGGTTTTAAGACAAGGTGTCTCTGTGTAGCCCTGGCTCTCCTGGAATCACTTTGTAGATCAGGCTGGCATTGAACTCACAGAAATCCTCTTGTTTCTGCATCCTGAGTGCTGGGGCAAAAGGTGTATGCCACCACATCTGGCTTTCAGTTGGTATTTTTAGTTTAGTAACGATTAATCAGATTCACATTACAAGCTTTGCCACCCTAGCGGTGGCAAGTATTCTTTCTTACTCTTTTGTTTTTAATGAGGTCTTTGGATTCTGCCTTCTGCATTGTATAGTTCATGGTTGTTGGCCAGTTTAAAACCAAGTTTGCACCCACAGCTGGGTCTTGATTTTCCTATTTCCCATTATCTTTGGCTGGTCCAGTCTCTGGTTCCTCCAGAAGCCTAATATTTGCTTTATCATTAGGACTACAGCTAGATGCTTTCAGCCAGAACCTACCCCAGTCCCTTTTTGAGTTTTCCTAAATCTGCCAGTTTCTGTTCATTTCAGATGGTTGTTTTTGTTTTTATCGTGTTTATAGCTGTAATCTTTGAGAGGGTCAAATGGAAGCAGAATTCTCTAAAAGTATTTTTATTCATTACAGAAAAATTATGGAAACAAAAAGGAGACAACAATGTTCATGTTAATATGCTTTGTAACCTTGGACAAGTCTTTCCTCTCTGGAACTTCCTTGTTCCTCAGGAAAATGAGGCAGTTGGTGAACTGTCCATACTGTGTAAGGACTCATTCTTTCATCTCTGCTTTGAAGACAGTCTTGCACTTACTGTATATACCACTGGTATATAACACTGGCAGGGCCAACAAAAAGCTCTCTGAAGGAGCTGTAGCCTGGAGTTGGTATTCCCACTGTCAGTCATCTTGGGCTGGTGAGGGACTCAGTATGTAGAGACCTGTTCCATGAAGCCTGACAACCTGCGTCCAACTCCTGGGATACATACACATGGTAGGAGGAAAGAATATAGATCCTTTTTATTTCATTTTATTTTTATTTGTAAAATATTTATTAATTTATTTTATGCATATGAGTACACTGTAGCTGTCTTTAGACACAGCAGAAGAGGGCATTGGAATCCATTACAGATGGTTGTGAGCCACCATGTGGTTGCTGGGGATTGAACTCAGGACCTCTGGAAGAGCAATCAATGCTCTTAACCCCTGAGCCATCTTTTCAGCCCTGGGTATGAATCCTTTTAAAAAGAAATTCTTTAGGCTGGAGAGATGGGTGAAGGGTGAAGAACAAAGGAAGACTTTCCTTCAGTTCCCAGTGCCTATTCAGTGACTCACAACTATCTGTAACTCAAATCCCAGGGCTCTGATGTCCTCTTTTGGCCTTTGTAGGACTAAATTATGCTGAGGATCATGTCCTGGGCTTAATGCATGCCAACAATTGAGCTACACCCCCTAGTCCATGCTTCAGGTTACTGACTTATAGCTTCAGATACTTCTTTTCCTGTCCAGTCTTTTAAGCCATTAAAGAAACAAACAACAAAACTATTATCTCATTCTCTAATTCTGTCTTAGCTCTCGAAGAGAATAGGGACAGTTGGTTCTGTGGCATGCATAAATTTTAGGGTTGTAGAGTTCAGACTAAAGGGACTAGCAGTCTTAGAAGGAAGCTAGAAGAAGGTGGTCTGTAGGGATGGTAAGTCATGGTTCAAGGAAGGACATGTTTGAATGTGAGATTGTGTCCAAAAGCTTTAGGTTAGCACTCACCTATACCATTTTCATTCTTTGAGAGTATAGACAGGAAGATTTGACTCAATCCTCTACCCCCCATAACTTTTCTCTAATTTTAGCAGTAAGTTTCAGATTGATTAGCTTTTTACCTTTTAGGGAGTGATTTCTTTTAAATAAAACTAGAGAGGTTTGTAGAAAATCTACTTTTAGCTCTAACTAAGCTAAAATTAATGGGCAGTTAAGACCCACTTTTGATGATTGAGTCAAAAAGGTGATAAAATGAGAGTTAGTATTGTGAAATGGCTTCTTTTTTCTTTTTTTCAGATAAACTTGAGTTTAAGTATTGACTGTGTTTACTGAGTAAGTTATAGGATTTTGGACAAAGTCATTTCTTAAGATTTAGATTATCTATATGCAACATTATCACATTGATGTTTTATATAAAATATACTACCCAGGATGGAATAGATTTTCTACTTGTCTTCCCAAACATTTTTAGTATAATTCCAGCTTTACCCCTATGTCATTGCATGACTTACCTTTTCCACGATCCAGTTTCCTCTTTCACTTGGGTGTTAGTTGATTTCTGAGGTGCTTCCCAGATGCAAGATGTCATAAATCTTTAGAATATTGGGAAGTAATAGATTTCTAATTTAAGACAATCTGGCCTGGAATCATATTATCTGATAGGAGGGGAGGTAACGTGGAGCCTCGTTTCCCTTCAGAGACATAGGTAGCTTTCTTTACAGTCAGGGTATAGGTATAGCTCTTCCTTGCCTTTTTCTGATGCTGAACTATATGTGAAAGTCTTTGGGTCACCTGAGCCTTGGCATGATTCATGCTATACTTATTTCTTCTTTTATATTCTGTCTAGGTCAACAAGCAGCTACCAGTGAAAGACAGTGACTGTTTACAAGACAGCAGACAGTGGGGAGGACAACCATATGTTCCCACAGAAAGCCCCCATTACCTAAATGGTAAGTATACTGCACAGTGATGGCTGGCAGACCAATAGAATTGGGTGTTTTCTGAAGTCTTGACAATTTTCTACCCCAGGGAGGAAAGTCGGTGTTGGTTGATACCTTGTTGTTTGAACCATAAATGAGGCTAAGCTAAGTGCTTTACATGTTTTCTCTGTTTGACCTTGTTGTTTGAACCATAAATGAGGCTAAGCTAAGTGCTTTACATGTTTTCTCTGTTGTGTCCATCAACCTGATAGGGTTATAGTCTACTCATGAAGCCAAAAACTTTAATGAGCAGGGCTAACCTGTCACTTATTGAGTGACACTTACTGTGTGTCAGGCCTGTCTGTCACACGTTTTCTTTCTTAATACCTATTCCAACTTTTTGCAGTCAGTGCTTTTATCATTGCCAGAGAGTGAGGTGAGAGGTTAATTTATCAAGTTTACACAGGCAACAAAAGGCAGAATTAAGTTTTTAAACTAGGTCCTTTTCATTGTATCACATTCACCTTTTGAGAAAGTTATTTTCTGGGTTGAGATGGTGGCTCACTTACCTTTAAGAAGCACACCAAAATAAACTTTAAAGAAACTTGGACTAAAAACCATTCCTTTGCTCTCTCTGGGTTTTGTGAGCCAGTCTTTATTGGCACAGGAAGGCTGTGGAGAATGCCAATGAACTAGGACTGAGAGGACAAGAACTGAGTTGGGGGGGGGGTGCAGCTAAGGGACTTCGTGGTCCTCGTCACTTCTGGTGTACTGTGGATAGAGAAAGGACTGGGGGAAAGTTTGAAAAATGTGCAGTGGTCATGGAAATGCCTGGATATAGAGAAATCTCGGTAACACTACTCAAGTCAATCCACTCATGAAAAGGACGTTATAAGAACAAGGAGGAACTTGTCATGAGGTACTGGATAACATAGAAACATGTTCTTTACCCTGTGGATCTCAGAGTCTGGTGTAAGTCAGACAGTATTGAGTTTTCATATAATGTGGTTAACATTTGAGGCTGATAAATAGTGAATTCCTGTAGAGCCTTCGAAAGATGGAATGAGTTTTCTGGTGGAAAAGTGTCTGTCCTTCTTGTCATTAGAAGTGCTTAGACACCCAGGTGTGATGGTGCACGCCTTTAATAATCCCAGCACTCCGGAGGCAGAGGCAGGCAGATTTCTGAGTTTGAGGCCAACCTGGTCTACAAAGTGAGTTCCAGGACAGCCAGGGCTACACAGAGAAACCCTGTCTCGAAACCCCCCCCCCCAAATAAAAGAAGTGCTTAGACAAGAATTGATGATGAGTTACTAAGACAACTTGTATATTGAATTCTTTCCACTTTGAAAAGTGCCTGTCCCAACAACTCTATAGTGTGAAGCAGATATGTCAGACATATAAGTGAATAAACATAGCCATATTTCAACTAAATTATTTATAAAATCAGGCAAGCCGCTCAGTTGGTAGACTGTTTGTTTAGCATGCCCAGGTTTAGTCCCCAGGACCAACCTAAGTCTGTATGGTTATATATCAAACTGCAAAGAAGTTTTCTGACCCCTGCTATAAATGACTGTTGGGAACAGGAAATGAATCATGGCAACTATGTTGGGAAAAGGGGCAGGGCAGGATTTTTTATGTTCTATTTCAGATCTTCCTAATCTGCAAGGGCAGGAAGAAGAGCTAGTTTCTAAAGGGCTAGCTAGGTTCACTTAGAAGTAGGTTTAAGAGGCTGAGAATGTAGCTCAGTTGGTGAAATGCTTGTTTAGCATGCCCAGGTTCAGGTCCCCAGTACCACACAAGCCAGGTGCTGTGATATATACCTATAGTCTTAGCACTTGGGAAGCAGAGGCAGTGGGTCTAAAAAATTCTAGGCCATCCTTGGTTACATACTGAGTTCAAGGACAGCATGAAATAAACAAGGCCCTGTTCTTGGTTTTGTTTTTTGTTCATTTTGTTTTGTTTTTTTGTTTTGTTTTGTTTTGTTTTGTTTTGTTTTGTTTTGTTTTGTTTTAAGAGGCTTAAGAAGTTTGGCAAAAATGAGCTGCCAAATGGAAATACAATTGATATCTTTCTAATATTAATCAGAACTGAGGTAGATATTGATGTGAGAGACATTGGCTGTAAAAGATGGAACTGACGGTTGGTACATGCCTGTGACCCAGGCACATGGCAGGAACATTATGAACTTGAGGCTAGTGTAAGATACATGATAAGTTCCAGGAGCACTTGAACTCTAGGGGAAAGTGTGGAAATGAAACACAAGCAAGCAGGACTGTCCATCCTTCCCTTTACTTTTCTGTGGTTCTAAGGTTTAGCATGAACAGGTTCCCTCCAGAGGCCACTCCCAGGCACAGTTAATTGTTATTTCTGACCTCTCAGGGCCAGTGTGTATGTATGGTGTCAAGTGTGCTAAGAAGAGAAGTAGTGTATGAGGGTGGGAGTGGTGGGTGCCTGTGATGTCATTTGCGATGGTCAGGAAGAAGCTACTGCTTGCTGCTCTGCTTCCTCTCTCTAAGCTCTTGTGAGGTTTTTTTGTTTTTTTTTTTTTTTAAAGATTTATTAATTTACTTATGTATACAGAAGAGGGCATCAGATCCTACTACAGATGGTTGTGAGCCACCATGTGGTTGCTGGGAATTGAACTCAGCGGCAGTCAGTGCCCCTAACCGCTGAGCCATCTCTCCAGCCCTCTCTGAGTTCTTGATCTTCTTGCCCCAGTCTCCCAAGTGCTTGGATCACAGGAGAGTGACATTAAGCTCAGTAGGAATGGCTTTATTTTTTAAAAAACATTGTTTTATTTTTGGCTATGTCTGTCTTATTTTTTTTAAAGACAAAGGAGAAGCTCTTAATTTTTTCATTCTTGCACTTCACAGAAGTCTTCACATCATAGATGTTCCATACATATTTACTGAATAATGAATCTTCTGCAGAGAGCAGGGAAACGTTAGGAAGAAAGGAATCTTTTCTCTTTGTATATAGCCCAGGATACAGCACCTCCACCACTTTCTCCAGATGAGAGATGTGTATTAAAGAAATTAAAGGTATGGAGTTTGAGGCCAGCCTGGTGAATAGTGAGTTCCAGGACAGCCAGGATTATTTAGAGAGACCCTGAGCTGGGCGTGGTGGCGCACGCCTTTAATCCCAGCACTTTGGGAGGCAGAGGCAGGCGGATTTCTGAGTTCAAGGCCAGTCTGGTCTACAGAGTGAGTACAGCCAGGGCTATACAGAGAAAACCTGCCTTGAAAAACCGAGAGAGAGAGAGAGAGAGAGAGAGAGAGAGAGAGAG
>NC_034595.1:87476517-87481621 GCF_900095145.1 Mus pahari
AGGGGAGGGGAGGGGAGGGGAGGGGAGGGGAGGGGAGAGGGAGAAACCCTGTATCAAAAAACAAAAACAGAAAAATAAATGTATAAAACTATTCTCAGGAGTAGAGGAAGATCCAGAAATACATTTTGTTCTCAGTCCAGTGATGATATTTGGGCAGCCTATAAGGAGTGGTTTCAGCAGTTTGGCCCAGTTTCCATGGTGCAGACCTGCAGTCTTGAAGGGGGACAGTATGATGGTTAAGCCACTGAGCAAGTGGGTGCAGGGCTCGGGTGTGATCGTTTAGAACATATATCCAGGACCTTATAACCTGTTCCATCTGATCCACTCTTGCTAGTCATTTCTTCCATTGTAATCCATGAACAGCTCTTCGGTGTTACTTAGTGTTGTTTGTTAAAGGCCAGTGTCTGGCCAGACATTGAATCTTTAGGAAGTTCATTCAGCCACTCACAGTCGCTAAGTTTAAAGCATTTATTGTGTGCTAGTCTCCTTGCTGGGTACTGAGAATTCAGAATACAAATAAGAAAGCAAGTAGGGAGGAATATACTGAGTAAATAAAACTCATACACAAAAGTGTTGTAAGCATTTGTCTGACATGCTCAAGGCCCTGGGTTCAATCTCCAGTACTTCTACCACTACAACCAGCTAAAAACGAAACTTAACATGCAGGCTGAATTCAAGGCTGGAGAGATAGGTGGGCAGGCAAGGCCAGAATATGCAGGGCTTCTTGGTTTAATTGGAGAATTTGGACTTTAACCTAAGAATAATAAAAGCCTTGAAAAGATTTCAGATAGGAAGGAAATATAATGCTCTCTTTTTAGTGTCAAGGAAGTACTTGCTGGTTGTTAACTGAGTTTAGCTTTTTCATTCCTGTGCTATACTGGTTGAGTCTCCACACTCAGTTTTGAACAGAAGATAGAAAATTAACACTAAAATCCAAATGGAGGGGCTGGCAAGATAGTTCAGTGGTTAAGTGCACTTGTAGAGGACTAGAGTTCATTTCTTAGTATCCATGCTGGGCTGTAATACCATAGCTGCATGTAACTCCATCTCCAGGGGATCCAGTTCTCTCTTCTGGCCTTATAGGTACCCTCACAGACATGCACACTCACAAAGAGATATACACATAACTAAAGACATCTAAAAAGAAAAATTTAATCCACATGAAAACAGTAGTCAGGTTCCTGAACTTTTTGTAATTCAGAATAGTGGTAATTTATAGATGGAGATGTGCTAAAGTTTCATATCTATATTAGTTCTTTTCCTGTTTCTAGAATAAAATATTCTGATTCTTAAAAAAAGTTAAGGGAGAAAGGATTATTCTGGCTTACACTTAGAATGATCCCATTATGGTGAAGAAGTCAAGGCTGGTCACACTGAATCTACGGAGCTAATCCTGGGGAATTGTTCCATTCACCTCTAGTGTGGGTCTTCCCCCTTTAGTTAATATAATCATATAATCAAGACAGTTCTCACAGGTCTGCCTGGAGATTTGTTGGATACCAAATTGTTATCAAGTTGACCAATAAATATTAACTATTATAATTGACTCTTAAGAGATTTGTTCATGAAAAGTTCATTATAAAGTAGTAAAAAGGGAATATTTGGAGAGTGTCAGTTGAGGGTAGGCTATTCTGTTCTGTTTTGGTTTTGTATGGGGTCCTAACTATGTTTCCTAGGCTGGTCGTAAGCTCCTTAGTTTAAAGAATCTCCTTGCTTTAGACTTCTGAGTAGCTGGAACTACAGAAATACTACTATGCCCAGTTGTGGGTTTTTCATTTTTTTGCACTATTGAACCTGGTATGGTGGTACTCGCCTGTAATCTAATACTTGGGAGGCAGAGGCGGGTGGATCTCTGTTACTTTGAGACCAGCTTGGTCTACAGAGTGAGTTCCAGGACATCCAGGACCACACAGAGGGACCCTGACTCCAAAAATGAAACCAACAAATCATTATTGCAATGTTATATATCATGGAGTTCACCTCTTTACATTGTACAATTTGATTGTTTTTTTNTTTTTTTTTNTTTTTTTGGTTTTTTTTTGGTTTTTTGAGACAGTGTTTCTTTGTGTAGCCCTGGCTGTCCTGGAACTCACTTTGTAGACCAGGCTGGCCTCAAACTCAGAAATCCGCCTGCCTCTGCCTCCCGAGTGCTGGGACTAAAGGTGTGCGCCACCACGCCCGGCTTTTTTTTTTTTTTTTTTTTTTTTTAATTTGATGGTTTTAAGCATATTGACAATGATATATTTCTTTTAAAGCTTCACGTAGACACATGGTGTCATTTGTCTTCTGGTAACTGTTAAGTTAGTATAAATCCTTTAATTCTTTAGTATAAATTCTTTAATTCTTTATCCTTCTATTACTGAACATAAGAAATTTGTTGAGTCCCTAATCCCCCAACTAGTGTAAAAATAGTTAAGGCTTTTGCTGTGCTAGTGGGCAAATTGCCAAAGGGAAGAGACTTGTTCCCTTCAGTTTTGGAGAAGGTGGAAGCATGCAGGCTACGGAGAGATGGGAAAGAGTCTAAAAGAGCCCAGAGAGAAGAGAGGGATGGGGCAATTTCTCCCAAGCATTGCTGTTCTATAAGAGCTGTGCACGGGCTCCATCTGGTGGCTCAGACCATGTAGTGCAGCCAGTGCTCCAGAAGGCATTTGGTATTTCAAGCCTCAGTTGCAGTTGGATTGTTGGGAGTCAGTTTTATTATAAGATGCTGGCTGTTCTCTTATAGGTTAGACTGTGTTCCTTCCCTCCTTTCCCTTGGCTTTGAATCTAACCTTACAAGGCTCCATCATTCAATGTTGCTATTGTCCACCATGTCACTGCCCCTAATTTCAAATCCTGATTCTGTTGCTGTTTCCAGCACTATTCTGTTAAATAGTGCTGAACCCCTGCCACCCTGCACATGTGGTACTGGAGATGGAACACCAGGCTTCTTCACATGCTGGACAAAATGCCTTACAACTGAGACATCTCCTCAGCCTTACTGGTGTGCTGGCAATACTTGTGACATCATTGTCCTGGTAGAGCCACCTGTGTTAGTCTTACTTTTTGGAAGCTTCCATGACACTATGTGCTATGCACTCTTGTGATTTTCCACTTGCCTCACAGATGCTTTGTGCCCTTTGCCATTTTCATCCCTGGGAGTATTGGGGTTTAGACCATTGATGTCTTATTTTCTCTGTGCTCACTCAATTCCTTGGCAATGTCGATATTTATATTGTAAGAATACCTCTCTTCTGAGCTCTGTCCCTGGTTGTGTGTTTATGGGCTCTATTGTCTTTGGATGACCATTAATCCCTCACAAATAATGTTTTAAACTTATCTTTCTTTTCTTACTGTTCCATATATACTTAATTTCATTGGACTTAGAACAGCACTGTCCTGCAAATTCAGGCCAGCAACCTTGACCTAAAGCATCCTTAATTTCTTGCCTGTCTTATACATCATGTGCAGTCTAGGGACAAAAGCATGGGGTTCTCCCTTCACATGGCCAGAGTTCTGACCACTTCTTACTGTCTCTGTTATCAGCCACAGTGGTTTTTGCTTGGAGTATCACAGTGCTTCCTGTTTGGTCTTCCTAGTCAGACTCATTAGTAGTCTTTTGAAAAAACATGGCATTTATATTGATTTTCATCATGGGCTAGTCATAATGATTGCTATCACCCAACTTATCTATATATTAAGATTCACTTTTTAAAAAAGTTTTTTGAGACAGGGTCTATAAAATTAATTATATAATATAAATATTTCAAGGCTCCACCTCAATATCTAGGCTGTCTATCTTATCTATTCTAACCCCTCAACTAGTCTGGCTACCTACCAGCCAAAATCCCAATAATACTTGCAACTTGGGACTTCCATATTTCTGCTAAACTCTCAAGAATTCTTTCCTCCTTACTCATCCTGACTGATCTCTTCCTCCTTCCCCTGGCTGGCAGAAGTCCTGCCCTGTTCTGTTTTGCCCAGCCATTGGGTGATCAGCATTTATTGACAAGGCAGAGAATAAATGGTAAGAATTGTTTACACAGACTTGAGAGAGGAGATTCTCGACACAAGTATTACAATGCCGTGTCTGGATTGAAATAAGATATGAGGGCAGAGAAGTCAGCGTTTGAATAATATGAGGATAACCTTTACACAGTGCATTATGTCTACATTCTACCTTTTTTTTGTCTGATAAAAGACAAATATTAGACAAAAGACTTATAATAATCTATATACAGTGATAGCAATTATTATGACTAATCAGGTAAGAGTCACATTATGTCTAGTCCATAAGTACTCGCCAATTTTGTAGTTAATATTCTATTGTCCATTCTATCTTGGTGAATTTTGAGTTTTGTACCTAAATCATTTTCTATCATAACTTGTCTTATTAACCTAAAGCATCTTCTAAGACATAAAACATTTTCTTAAATTCTATAATTTAAGATTGATTGTGAAACTTTATCTAGTCTTTTCCCCCATCTCAGACCTGAGAAGGAATAAATATTATTTGACTGTGTAGAAAGTATAGGCCAGCAGCTTCTGAAACTATAGAAATGACAGAGGAGCAAGTTGTCTGGGAAGTCCCCCAGAAATTCTCTAGGATTTTATCTTCAGCCTTCATGCCCAGAATAGCTGACAGACCTTTTGTGAAGCAGGAAATATGAAGGACTGCTTACCCTGACTTGGCAGAGCTTGGCAATCAACTTCGCTGCGTCCTGTTTGTTCTTTCTGTATAGCATTTTGTCTGCAGACGAAACATGGGCAGCTTTCTGCCCAGTGGCAGCTTGTCACATTTGCGATGAACTCCATATGGAGGTTCTTTGATGCTTTTTTATCTTCTTTGAAGTGGATTAGGGTTATTTCCAGGAGCAGATCTTTCTCATTGTTGGAAAAGATCTTTAAATAATGAAACAATTTTAAATGTCATATTCTGTGGATCTGAGGTTTTTGAAGACCATCTGTATTAGTCAGGGTTCTCTAGAGTCACAGAACTTACAGATAGTCTCTATACAGTAAAGGAATTTATTGATGACTTACAGTCTGCAGTCCAAATCCCAACAATGGTTCAGTAGTAGCTGTGAATGGAAGTCCAAGGATCTAGCAGTTGCTGAGTCCCACA
>NC_034595.1:87484206-87542985 GCF_900095145.1 Mus pahari
CCAAGCATAACCTCCATCTCGACCACCATGGCCACTTTGTTCATGTGCCCATTGAGCAATGACAGGGATGACTGGGGAAAGAGGCTGACTTGTATATCTGATATCTATTGTATATCTGAATTGTCACCCACTGTTTATTCTATTTACTATTTGAATAACTGTGAAAACATCTTACTGTAATTAACTCAACTAGTATCTAATATGACCTCAAGTTTGATTGTCTGACTTTTAATTCATATTACTTAATTATCCTAAACAGTTTGTAATAGCAGGCTTAAAAGGAATAGAACTTTTGTTTTATCTTTAAGAATTATATTGGTAAAATATCCCAAATGTTGAAAACATATACATTATGTGCATCAAAAACTTTAAATTTGTATAAATATACAAAATGTTATGCCAATGTAACAAAATATAACCTTAATTTTTATATCAATATACAAAGATCTATACCAATGTTAAGATTATGGCTATAAAAACTTTTTTTTTTGGTTTAAAAGTAAATTCAATGATCTACCCCCCTTTTCCTATTATTCTTATATTTCTATATCCCCCCTTTCTCTTTTCACCCTCTCTCCTCCACCGTCCCCTCCTCCCCAACCCTAGCTAGGAAGAATAGAGGAAAGAAAAAAAATGAAAAGAAAAAAAAGAAAAGAAAAAAAAAATCCCTGAATCTAAACACCTTATTTTGTTTCTTCCCTGTCTAAGATCATAACTACTGTAACCATCCCTCCTTTAAAAAAAAAAAAAAAAAAAAAGAAGGATTTATTTTATGTATATGAGTAACTGTAGCTGTCTTCAGACACACCAGAAGAGGGCATCAGATCCCATTACAGATGGGGTTGTAAGCCACCATGTGGTTGCTGGGACCTCTGAAAGAGCAGACAGTGCTCTTAACCACTGAGCCATCTCTCCAGCTCTAACCATCCCTCTTTTAATGATGACAAACATCCAACACCCATTGAAGGACCAAAAATCATCTACTCCTCCTCTTGGAAATGGGCCCTGCTTCTCGCATAATTGCTTCCTGCTGATTTTAGATATAGTATTCCTTTTGGGAGCCCAAGAAAATTGTGAAAATGGTTAGTCTTAAGAAAGTTAGCTGTAGCATTTGTTGTTTAGTCTCTGTATGTTGGGAAGGTGCAGGCGTAACATCGTGATTGACAGTCTGAAAGGGTGGGCAAGTAAGTAGGGTGCTTTGAAGTCGTCCTGAAAGCAAGTCTTCAGAAGACACAGCATTGAAGTAGTCTGAGGTAGGAGCAGGCAGGAAGCTGGATCAGTAAGCCTGAGCATCTCAACATCCACAAGGGTGAATAGACTCCATTGGTATCTGTAAATATATAAACTGTCACAAGTAATACATAGTTCTGTGTTAACATATTTATGGAATGTACAAGGTGAACAAATCAGTTAATGAAGATTCTCTGTTCTTGTTTGAGCAGGTGAAAGACATCAATCTTTGTTTATAAGTTGGCATGATGAGTCCTGAGGACTTTGTAGCCAAAGAACTATTTATTGGCTAAGCAAGCTGAAATTCTGGCTGGAGACATTTTTATGTCTCAGCCAATCTCAGAGCTGTTTGCATATGGAAGGATCAACAAATTGTTACCTGTCCTGTTTGATTTTCTTGATTTCTTTCTTCCTGTCTGCAGCCAAGATCTTCAGGGATGCTCCCTGGTCATATCTGAGTATTATCAATTTGGGTGGAATCCATAGTTTTTCTTCTATTCTGGAGACATGGGCATACCCTCTTTCTTTCCCTCCATTTAGATGTTAAGACATCCCTAATATATACAGGCTGATTTAGTTCAGTTTTTTCCCATAGTCCATTGACTCTAAGCAGCTGTTTTTTTATTTATTAGCATTCAAGAATTTTGGTTGTTTTTTTTTTGTTGTTGTTGTTGTTTGTTTGTTTTGATTTTGATTTTTTTCAAGACAGGTGTTCTCTGTATAGCCCTGGCTGTCCTGGAACTCGATTTGTAGACCAGGCTGGCCTTGAACTCAGAAATCCGCCTGCCTCTGCCTCCCAAGTGCTGGGATTAAAGGCGTGTGCCACCATGCCCAGCTTCAAGAATTTTTAAGGTCAATAAAGCATTATGTAATTTATGACTGAAGGTCTTTGTTACCCCTTTCTGTTTGTTAAGCATTTCTTTTATAGTATAATTGTATCTCTCTACGACTGCTTGTCCCATAGAATTATGTGGTATATCTGTAGTATGCTTTATATTGAAATATGTAAAAAGAATTGTTTCATTTTACTAGGGATACATGCTAGAGCATTGTCAGTCTTAATTTGTACAGGTATTCCCATAATTGCCATATCATCTAATAGATGTGTAATTACCAAATCAGCCTTTTCAGAAGTTAAAGCAGTTGCCCATTGAAATCTTTAATATCTATCTATGGTATGGTGCACATATTTTAATTTTGGAAGCTCTGCAAAATAAAACATACCCATTTGCCAAATTTCATTTCTCTGGGTACCTTTTATGTTACTCCCAGCAGGAAATGAAGTGGTTATATAAAGAACAAGTATAGGACTTTTTTTTATAATTTCCTTGGCTAGTTGCTAAATGATAGAAAAATCTCTTTTTAAACCTTTGTTGTTCACATGGTAGTTTTTAGTGAAATACTGAGACTCCTAGTATATTTCCTATTAATAGTTGATCAGTTTTAGCATTACCTTGTGCTAGAAGACCTGGTAGACCTGTATGGAATCTGATATGTGTTACATATGGTGGATGATTTCCATTTCTTTTTTTTTCTTTCTTTCTTTCTTTTTTTCTTTCTTTTTTTTTTTTTTTTGGTTTTTCGAGACAGGGTTCCTGGCTGTCCTGGAACTCACTCTGTAGACCAGGCTGGCCTCAAACTCAGAAATCCGCCTGTCTCTGCCTCCCAAGTGCTGGGATTAAAGGCGTGCGCCATCACACCCGGCTTCCATTTCTGATTACTTGTTGTATTTGAATAAATAGAGAAATTAATTCTGAATCATCCTGAATTAATTCAGCAGTTTTGATATACAGACAACTCTTTCTGCATATTGAGACTTAGTAACTGTATTAAGAGATTCTGAAAAGTCTAATAATACTGTAAGAATTGTGTATAACTCTGATTTTTTAACTGAATCATAAGGACCCTCAACCATTTTACTATTTTTTTTCCTGATTTATAACCTACATTTTCTGATTTTTTTTTTTTTATCAGTAGAGAATGTAGGGCCTCTAGAAATTGGTGTTTCTTTTATTATACAAGGGAGAATCCAATTCGTTTTTATAAATTGAAGTCTCTTGGTTTTGGGTATTTGTTGTTAATATCCTCCCCCCAAATTACTTCAAGCTCTTTGCCAATGTTCATCTTGTGCCCATAATGAGGTAATCTCAGTATTATTAGTAAAAGGTATCAAAATCTCAGATGCTTCTATTCCAACTAATTGACAAAGTCTCATTTTTCTTTTTAGAATAAATTCAGAAACCTTTTCTATATGTTTTTAATTTTTTATTCCATTTGTGAGCTAATATCCATTCTAAGATATAATCTCTCTGCATAAGAATTCCTATGGGAGAATGAGTAGAAGGCGAGATAACTAAAATACAGACCATCTTTGGGTCAGTATGACTTGTATGTGCATCTTCTAGTTTCTTTTCGACCAGAGTCAATCCCCTTTCAGCTTCAGCTGTTAAGTTTCTTGGACTATTTAAATCTTTTTTTTTTTTTTTTTTTTTTGAGACAGGGCTTCTCTGTGTAGCCCTGGCTGTCCTGGAACTCACTCTGTAGACCAGGCTGGCCTCGAACTCAAAAATTCAGCTGCCTCTGCCTCCCAAGTGCTGGGATTAAAGGCATGCGCCACCACGCCTGGCTATTTAATTCTTTTTATCACCTAGTAAAGTTTGAAATGAATTACTTAGCTCTTGAATTGTCAGTCCAATTGTTGTCTGTAGCCAGTTAATATCACCCAGCAATTTTTAAAAATCAGTAAGAGTTCTTAATTGGTCTCTCCTGATTTGTGTCTTTTATGGCTGAATTTTCTGCAGACTTATGTCCTAGA
Source organism: Mus pahari (assembly GCF_900095145.1). Lineage (NCBI taxonomy): Eukaryota > Metazoa > Chordata > Mammalia > Rodentia > Muridae > Mus > Mus pahari. Next base: position 87,488,252 of record NC_034595.1, read on the forward strand.
TAAATAATAGAATCACCTCTTTGTGTTTTTTCATGACTAATTTGTAATCTCAAATAAAGCAAAAAATTTTTTTTGTTTTATTAAACATTTTTTCTAAGGTATCTCCATTTGAATCAGCCAGCAAAATATCATCCATATAATGGTAAATTATGGATTGAGGAAATGGCTTAAGGATTATTTCGAATGGCTGATTTATAACCTACAAAATATTGGCATAAAGAAGGACTGTTCAACATTCCTTGAGGCAATACCTTTCAGTGATATCCTTCTATTGGACAGCTATTATTATAAGTAGGTATTGAAAAAGTAAACCTTTCTTTATATTGTTCTTGTAAAGGATCATAAAAAAGCAATCATTTAAGTCAATTACTATAATAGGTCATTCCTTAGGTAACAAGGAAGATGACAGGATTCTAGACTGTAAAGAAGCCTTTGGCTGAATGAGTTTATTAATTGCTCTCAGATCTGTCAATAACCTCCATTTGCTAGATTTTTTTTTTTTTAAATCACAAATAAAGGAGAATTCCAAGGACTGGTGGACTCTTCTATGTGTTGAGCCTCCAGCTGCTCTTATATAGTTGTTCTAGTACTTGTAATTTTCTTTTGCCATAGGCCATTGTTCTATCCTCGTGTGATGGTCCTTAGTGGCAAGGCCATTTGTGTTCTTTTAGCAGTCTCTCTCCCACTGGAGAGTCAGCTGCTGTTGTCTTGTTTATGGATAATTTGGACCGTCCATGACTCTTCTTGATAAAAAGTTTTAATAGTGTCATCAAGAACATCTCCTATTTTATGGCTTGTCCTTGAAGTTTGGAGGAATGGTAACCCGTGTCTCCCCATTAATTTATGGCTATATCAACCACATACAGCCTCAAATTTCCTATTTGACCTTTTGGCTTTACATTTAGGCCATTTAATACTTTGTTTTACCTGGGATACACTTCTAACTCGTTGAAATTAGATATCTATCTATTGAAGAGCCCAATCTGGAAACTAAGATTTTGAAGAGATTAAGGTTACATCAGTATCAGCCATTTTGCTAATTTTATTATCTATAAACACCTTAAGTTTTAGCCCCTGATCATCTATAGAAGTTTGCCAGAATATTTGTTTCTTGGCTTCTTTTGTTTGTTTGTTTTTGTTTGTTTCATCTGTTGAAGTTGTTTTGACTTTGATATCTAGGTTTTTAATGTTTATTTTTAGAACAGTGTTGTTTAATTAATTGTTCTGTGAATGAAGATTTCTGCTGTTGTTTTGAATTTGGTCTTGGGGCCTGAAAGAGGCCTCCCTGGGTGGTTTTTTATCTATCTGTTGTTGACTTACATTCATTAGTCCAATGTTGGCCTTTGCCCTATCTTTTGCACCTACCAGAAGGCATAGGCTCTCTTTTGAGCTCCGTTCTATTTTCTTTATAATTTCTTTTGAAATAACTTTGTTCATCACAATTTAGACATTTGCAAGTTTGGATTTTCTCACAATCCCTGGAATGGCTTCTCCTATTAAAGTTTTCTCAGGAGAATGAGATATAATATCAATCTTATTCCTAATCCATTAATCAATAGGTGCTGATCATGCAGTAACAACAACAGCTTGATCACCTCTTTAAATCCAGTGTTAGTATTTAAGAAAGCCAAAGATTCAATCAGTGCTTTCCTAACTAGTAGATCTGATATCTATATATAGTTGAAGTTAATCTTTGTAAAAAAAAGTCAACAAGTGATTTTTTTGGACCTTATACAACCTGACTAAATGGCTCAAGTCTTTTTCCTGTTTCTTCAACCTCGTCTCAGACATTTAAGGCTGCTATGTGACATAATGCAGATGTTTCTTCATCATATACTGCTTGCTCCTCTACCTCAGCATATTGACCTTCACCAAGCAGCTGCTCTTTAGAAATATTGACACCTCTGGCTCTGTTTCTCTGTGCTGTCTCTCTAGCCTCTTCTCCCCACCATGATAGCCATTGTAACTGTGGCCCAGGATCTGATACTGCTCTTGGTGGCATATCTTTTCAGTCTTCGGGGATTATTCTATTTTTGCTAACTGAAGAAGTCAAGATTTGTTTTACAAATGGCGAATGTACTCCATAATTATTCATAGCTATTGACACTTTCCTCAAATTTTCTCAAATCCAGCACATCTACAGAATACCATTTATAAACTTGTGAATGATTTTCATCTGTTAGCCTTTGCTGTATATTAACTGGATAATGTAAAGTTTGTTTTCTAACAAATTTTATTTGGCTTTATTTTTATCTTTTGTCTTTATTTGATTTTTTCCTTATTTTTACTTATTGATATTTTAAACTCCTTTTAAGGTCTGTGTCTATAGTTCATAGCTGCTTTGTGCTTTTATCTTTGTCATCTTAGTGCTCAAACTGACTTAGAAAATTGTCTGTCTTCTGGTCTAATGACTCCTACGTCTTCCCTCTTTGTCTTAGTTTTCTCTCTGTTGTTCATTTTGATCTATAAAGTTCTGTATCTGAGCCTTGCTTCTTTTAGAATTGTTAAGGTGTTTGTTTCTTTTTCTGTTGATGTGATAAAATACCTTGCTAAATAAACTCAACTCAAGGGAGAAAGGGTTTATTTCAGCTTACTGTTTAAGGGCACAGTCCATCAAGGTAGCAGGTATCTTAAGCACTGGTCCTGTCACATCCACGATCAGAAACAGAGAACAATGAATATACACTGCTGCTCACCTTCCTTTCTCCATTTATATAGGACAGGATCCTTGTCAAGAAAGGAGCCACACACAGCAGGCAGCAATGAACATAGTCAAACTTCCCCACCCCATGCTCAAGGCCCATTTCCCAGGTAAGGCTAGGTTCTGTCCAGTAGACAGTTAACACCAGCCATCACAGCTGTGTTACAGCCTTGAACATGAGCTTGAGAACGTGTTACCTGCTGGCGCTGGCATATACTGTGCACGTGGCTCTGTCCAATTCATGGTGGTGCTCATGAGTTCATTAGATTAAACCCATTTGGTTTGGTAGTTTAAGGGGTATAAAACTCTAGTCTGACAGTTTATATAAGTATTATTTGTACTTGCCACTCAGTTAATGTTCAATTGATGACTCTTCAGAGATTGTTACTATGATTTGAATGTTTGTGTGCCCCACAAAACTCATGTTCAAGCTTAATACCACACAATATAATTAAGAGGTGGGGCCTTTAAGAGGTGATTAGGTTTGTCACCCATACAGAATTAGTATCTTAACCTTTTTGTCCTTCCACTTTCAAGTCCACAGATTTAAGGTACTCTTTAGCAGAAGATACCAGGCCTGTACCTGGCAGAGAAAAACCTACCAGTGGCCTCAATTTGCATTTTCCAGCTTCCAGATCTTCATCTTGTCCTTATAAAGATCCAGTGTTGTATCTCTTGTCATAACAGCTAGATGGATTGAGACAACTTTAAAAATCCTGTTACTTTTATAATTGTGTTTTTCTTTTGTATAACTTGTGTAAGCAGACTTAACTTTATTCTGTTTGACACAGGATTTCTTTTACATACGGTTCTTTCACCAACTTGTCTCAGATATTCTTCCTTCCTTTGGTCTGTGAACCTCCCTATCCCTCCTCCTACCTCAGGATTATTTAGTGTATTCTTACCAAGAGCTCACCACATGTTTTCTCAAGGGCACTGGGGAAAGAGGACAATGCTCATTTTATTTATTTATTTTATTTTTCTAATAAGACTAAATTTATTCAATACCCTAGAGTAAAGTTTTGATTATAAGTATCCAACAGTATAAAAAGTACAAAACAGATCTGTAGATTTCTAATACATTAATACAAAGTGCATGACTACATACAGTACAGAGAGTGGAGGGGGAGAAGGCTGTAGTTGAGGTCTAGTAATAATAAATAAATAAATACAGAAATAAATACAGAAATAGAGATGATCCATCAAAGTACATTCTACCACCAATACTACAGCCAAAATGTACCCCAAAAAAATCCCATGTCAAAGAAACACAGGAGAATGGTAATGGCTGGACTCTGTATTAGCTAAGGGAAAAAGGCTCTATTTCTAAATGAATACAGAAAGGGTGGAGATTGTGTGTGTGGTAGAGGTCCTTGTGCTCTGCCGTGAGGATTGTGGTTCCCTGGCACTTCTATGCCATGCTGTGCTTAGGTGCTACAGTTCACTGTCAGCTGTATAGAACAGGGTTGTTTTGCAGGTTTACTCAAGTTGAGCCATTAAAATTGTATGTAGCTGCTATGTCCTCTACAAGGACTGCAGGTTGGAGCTCTTTTTACAGTCATGCTTTCTGCTTTTATTCTATAGACTGATAATGGTCTTCAGTTGCCAAAGAAGGTTGTGGATGCCAAGCGAAAGGTAACCAGTTTCTCCAGTGTAGTTGGATGTCTCTAGCAGCCCATCTTGATTGACTGTAGACATGGCAGAACTCGCTAACTACAAGGATGCTGCCTCCAACCGCCACCTGCGATTTAAGTTACAGAGCCTGAGCCGCCGCCTTGATGAGTTAGAGGAAGCTACAAAAAACCTCCAGAAAGCTGAGGATGAGCTCCTGGACCTCCAGGACAAGGTGATCCAGGCAGAGGGCAGCAACTCCAGCATGCTGGCTGAGATAGAGGTGCTGCGCCAGCGGGTACTGAAGATTGAAGGTAAAGATGAGGAAATTAAGAGAGCAGAGGACCTATGTCATATGATGAAGGAGAAACTTGAAGAGGAAGAAAACCTTACCCGAGAGCTAAAATCTGAAATTGAGCGGCTTCAGAAACGAATGGTTGATTTAGAGAAGTTAGAGGAGGCTTTGAGCAGGAGTAAGAACGAATGTTCCCAGCTTTGTTTGAGCCTCAATGAAGAGAGAAATCTGACCAAGAAAATCTCTTCTGAGTTGGAAATGCTCAGAGTCAAAGTGAAAGAACTAGAATCTTCGGAGGACCGCTTAGATAAAACTGAGCAGAGTTTAGTATCAGAATTAGAAAAGCTAAAATCATTAACCCTGAGCTTTGTAAATGAGAGAAAATACTTGAATGAAAAGGAGAAAGAAAATGAGAAATTAATAAAAGAGCTTACTCAAAAACTGGAGCAGAACAAGAAAATGAACCGAGACCACATGAGAAACGCTTCCACTTTTCTGGAAAGGAATGACCTACGGATAGAAGACGGCATTTCCTCTACACTGTCATCCAAAGAGTCAAAAAGGAAGGGCAGTCTAGACTACCTAAAGCAGGTCGAGAATGAAACTAGAGACAAATCAGAAAATGAAAAGAACCGGAATCAGGAAGACAACAAAGTCAAAGACCTTAACCAGGAGATTGAGAAACTTAAGACACAAATCAAACATTTTGAATCTTTGGAAGAGGAGCTTAAGAAAATGAGGGCTAAAAACAATGACCTTCAGGATAATTACCTAACTGAACTGAATAGAAACAGAAGCTTAGCTAGCCAGCTAGAGGAGATAAAGCTTCAAGTCAGGAAACAAAAAGAGTTAGGAAATGGGGACATAGAAGGTGAAGATGCTTTTCTTTTGGGCAGAGGCAGGCATGAGAGGACTAAGTTCAAAGGCCATGGGAGTGAGGCCTCTGTGTCCAAGCATACATCACGGGAACTGTCTCCCCAACATAAGCGGGAAAGGCTCCGGAACAGGGAGTTTGCTCTCAGTAATGAACACTATTCTCTAAGCAGCAAACAGGCTTCTTCTCCTGTTTTCACAAACAAAAGGGCAGCAAAAGCCTCCAACATGGGGGTTGGTACAGACAGTGGGACTCAGGAGACAAAGAGAACTGAAGACCGATTTGCACCTGGGTCCTCTCATAGTGAAGGGAAAAGAGGTAGGGAGCAGCCATCAGTGCTTAGCCGTTACCCCCCTGCTGCCCAGGAGCACACTAAAGTTTGGAAAGGAGCTCCCAAGCCAGGCACTGAGAGTGGACTTAAGGGAAAAGTTGAGAAGACAACGCGAACATTTAGTGATTCTACTCATGGATCTGGGCCCAATGATATAGTAGGGAGAGGTGATAAGACTTCTGACCTTTCCTCTGAGGCACACTGTGGGAAGAGAGGACAGGTACCTGGCCATGCAAGTCAGGGAACACAGGCTGTAGAGTCTAGCTGCTCTAAGGCCATCGGAGCTCTCTCCTCATCTCAAAGAGCCTCCTCAGAAGGACTTTCTAAGGGCAAAAAGGCTGCCAATGGCCTAGAGGCTGATGCCAATTTTTCAAATTCTAAAGCTCCTATTTTACCAAAATATCCTTATAGTTCAAGAAGCCAAGAAAATATCCTTCAGGGCTTTTCATTGCCAAATAAAGAAGGAGTTGATCAGTCTGTAGCAGTTGTGATGGAAGACAGCAGTCAGCATGAAGCCCTGAGGTGCCGTGTCATCAAATCCAGTGGCAGAGAGAAGCCAGACTCAGATGATGACCTGGACATAGAGTCTTTTGTTACTGCCAAGTTGGTGAACACAACTATCACTCCAGAGCCAGAGCCCAAACCACAGCCAAACTCAAGAGAAAAGGTTAAGTCCAGAGGGGGAACTAGAACTGCCCTATTTGAAAATGATAAAAATGCTGCAATAGAAAATGACTCTGTGAAACCTACCAGGCCTTCCTCCAATGCTATAGAATTCCCAGATGCCAACTGTGCTGGGGTGAAAAATCAAAGGCCCTTCAGCCCTAGAGAGGCCCTGCGGTCTAGAGCAATTATAAAACCCGTCATCATTGATAAAGATGTGAAAAAAATCATGGGTGGATCTGGAACTGAGGTTGTATTGGAGAAGCAGAAATCCACCTCTAAATCTGTGACAAGCAAAGTGACAAGCAGCATTACCATCTACCCCTCTGACAGTAGTGGGCCTAGAGCCGTCCCAAGCGAGGCTCCAAGGGAGAGGCATACATCCACCAGCAACATCCAGGTGGGGCCCCCAGAGCTCACAGCAGTTAGCAACCATGTCAGCTCCCCTCTTGAGCTCTCTATTCATAAACATGACATCACTTTACAGCTCACAGAAGCTGAAAGAGTGGGAGATGGGTCTCCAAAGAATAGAGCAGAGACAGTGGTCTCTCGGAGCAGCATTCTAATCAAGCCATCAGAGTCTGTGGAGAGGAATAGTCATATGCCCCCAGCCGAGACAATCAGGTGGAAAAGCCATAGTGCCTCTTCAGAGGTAGCCTCTTCAGACACCAGACACATCACAGTGCGGAATGCCTGGAAGAGTAAGAGAGACTTGAAATGTTCAGAAGATCCCCCAACTCGAATAGGTAGAAACATGGAAGCTACTAACGCCTATACACAGAGGTCTTCCACAGACTTCTTAGAACTTGAACAGCCCAGGTCACACCCATCTGAACAGGGCGCTCGAAAAGTAGGGAATTCAGGGGATGCTCCTGAGCTCTCCTCGAGGAGGACCCAAAGTAGCCTCACTGCATCAGAGGTACTCACCCGGAGGAATCGGATGGGAGACGCTATCACTGCTGCCTCCTGGAACCACTCATCAAGCATGGTGAGTCTCACTTTCCTTCCCTTAGCCTTGACCTGTTTGACTGAGGACTTAGGGAACCCAGAAGGTTGAGAGATGCTGAGTCTCAGGTAGGTTTGGGAGAAAGCAGCACGGCTTCCAGAACCTCTCTCCCATCTCTTTGTCTTCTCTGTTTTGCTCTCACACAGAGGGGAGGCAAACAAAGTGGCATGTATTCCCTGGTTTCCCTGAGATCTCCAGAGTAGTGAACAGGAAGCTCTTAGGTGCCCGTAGGATGGTAGTGAACAGGTTCTTCCTGTCCTGCTGCCTCAGTTGGTCAGGAGGCCTCTGTGGACAGCTGACAGATAGGGAGAGTGAGGCCTGACCCTGGATCTACTTTATAAACTTTATACCCAAGTGTTACTTTGTTTAGTTCTAGATAGGCCTGATCCATTGTGTTCTCTGTCTGAGACTAGTTCAGTACGGCTCATTAAAGAACAGATGAATACAGAACCAACTGACTTGAGAACCAGAGTGAAAACAGTATGGAGAAGGCTCTAGGAGCGTCTTGGACCAGAAACCCGTGACCATGAAAATGTCTTGCTTCTAGACTCACTACTAGTACCTTTTAAATTTTATATTAAGTTTTATATATTTAGTGTGCATGGGTATTTTGTCTGCATGTATGTCTGTGCACCAAGTGTGTGCCTGGTACAGAGGCCAGGAGACTGTCAGATCCCCTGCTACTGGAGTTACAGATGGTTGTGAGTTGCCTTGTGGGTGCTGGGAATTGAACCCAGATCTTCTGGAAGCATAGTCTGTGCTCTTAAACCACTGAGCCATCCCTCTAGCCCACAGTAGTATTTATTTTAAAAGGCAGGTGACTGGGTTAACTGGGCAAGCCTGTCAATCTTTTAGGCGCTTAGCTCTTGGGTTCACCCAGTGTCCCTTAAAACAGCTCCACGAGAGTGCTAGCCTTACTTTTCATATGTGAATAGTAAAATGAAGGTAAGACAAAATGCTTTATTCATGGTCATCCAGGTGCATAAAATAACAAAGACCTTAGACTGGAACCTAAGATTCCTCTGTAGATCCAGTGCCTCTCTACCCTGATCACCTGGCTTTTCTGTTCATACTCATTCTTTGACAAAGAATATTGGCAAGCAGAATTCCAAGAGTGCTGAGAAAGATGGATATCTAGGGTCTTTAAGTTTTGGCTATCTGAGTTTCCAGGGAGAACCAAGCCAAGGGACAGAATGATATAAGGGGGAAGGCATGTGCTTTTTCATCGATATGTAAGCAGTAAGGAGCTGCTTAATTCAGCATAGTCCTGCCATGCAGCAAGGAAGTAGCTTTCACACATGCCACTTGGGGGTCTGCTCATATTTCTGTTCTAAGCTCTGGACTATAAACAGACTTCTGTTCAGTTATGAGTCAGTCTCTCTCTCTCTCTCTCTCTCTCTCTCTCTCTCTCTCTCTCTCTCTCTCTCTCAAGATTTATTTATTTAATCTATATGAGTACACTGTAGCTATCTTCAGACACACCAGAAGAGGGCCTCTGATCCCATTACAGATGGTTGTGAGCCACCATCTGGTTGCTGGAAATTGAACTCAGAACCTCTAGAAGAACAGCCAATGGTCTTAACCTCTGAGCCATTTCTCCAGCCCCAGATATGAGTCTCTTGGTCTCCTCAGTTGTTCTATTTCCAAGGGGCTTCATACTGACTCCTGCTCCCCACCCACACTCCTCAAGGCTATCTCTACAGTTACTGTGTAGTGTAGTGTCTTATGCCAGGTGGGAGAACTTCCCAGGGTGGAAGGCGAGGGTCTCATTCTTCCCTGTACTCTTTGCAGCTCACTTTTTACTTGTTACTCACTGGCACAGGAGGAAGGGGAGGACAGCACATTTGTTACCAGCAGGCGAATACACAACCCGCTGGAGCATTCTGAACTGCCTGGGAAGCAGGGACTGCCAGAGCCTGAGCGAGTTTGGACTGAGGAGCGGCTACATCCAGCAAAGCCTTATGCTGAGGAAGACTGAGCCAGCTAGGTGAAGTCTGCTGCTTCTTCTCTCCTCCTGCTTCTCAGCTCCTCCCCAATCCTGGCCTGTGAAGGACCCAAGGCCAGTTAACCAGGCTAAACACAAAGGCCTTGGCTGGGAGACTGTAGAGAGCCAGGCTATGGCTCAGGTAACTTTTGCCAGTTGTCCAGATAGGATCAGAGACTACAAACCAGTCACTCAGGCCCAGCTTTCCCTGATGCATGAGTAGTCCTCTCTCCTATCTCTGTCCCCAAGGTAGCATGGACCATTCTTTGACCCCTAAATGGGAAGCTACAGAAACCCACTACCATATAGAGGTAGCCAAAAGCCCTCGCCTCTGCTCCATGGTATAAGCAGCTTGTATATCAAAGCCCAGTCCCATTTGCTCTGTGTTTGATGCCCTGATTGTCTCCTCATCATATCCAGTTGGCTTTTTCTTTGCTGTAAGAGACACCTCTACCCCCACCAAGAACACACTAAGAATTATCAGCCATCATTTCCATCTTAAGAGGCTTACATTCCTTTGTCTTTGAATTCCTGAGAATTTGGAAACCGAAAAAAGGGTCTGCTGCCCCTAAGTAATTATGGGACCATCCTTATGTTGAAGCTTCCCTGACCTGACTTTTGGATAACCAGTTTCATGGAGGCTGAGCCGGATACCAAATGGAATGACATCATCCTCTGACGCCAGCTTTCAGCTCACCTTCCAAAGGCATCAGAAACAGACAGATCTTGTACATTTCCTTTCCTGGGCACCAACACTGCTACTGGTATCACCTTTCCTCTCTGGGGGCTGGAAACTTCAGCTGACTTCATCATTCTCCTCTTAGGAAAATCCCTACACTGAGTAGACAGACCCGGCACAGTCTGCCTTTTAGGAAGTGCCCAGCAAACGGGAAAGCAAACAAGAATTCCTCTAGTCACTCCACAGGCAATAGCTCCATGAAAGGCATGGACGGGCTGTTTCCCTCCCTTTGCTCCTCCATCCCATGGAGGAGACCTTGCACTTTACCATGCTGACTGCTGATGCAAAGGCAAGCCCTCGGCATCTACGAGTAGACCATTTCAGAGATTTCATTGGAGGAAAGTCAATATCTGCCTGTTGAGGGCCTCGGATTTATGCAGTTCAAAGTGCTTTAAGCCTTTTAGGAAGGCAGATAAACTTTTATCTCCTTATGCTGATACTGACTGACCACATGGGGGAGTTAAAAACTGCTTGCTTGTCACTGAATTTTCTGAAGCATTGTTTCAATTCAAAGGGATCCTCTTTGTGAAGTAGACGTCATTGCCTTATCACTAGACTAGGAATTTGGAAAGCCACTTTTCCCCATCCCTCCTGGCTTTGTCATTCCTTGCTCTGTGATCTTTGGCAAGTCTTCTTGAAGCCTCAGTTTTCCCTATCTTTAAAATGAGTTCTTTGTTGGTTCATTGGTTGCGTGCATGTGTATCCACATGTCACCTGCAGACGCATGCTGGGGATTGAGCATAGGACCTAGTGTGCAAGGCAGGTGTCCTGCCACTGCTGCTTCCCAGCTCAGAGTGAGTTCTATGGAGTGGATGACCTCTAAGGCCTTCAACTTTGGTGTTCTACACTTGTTTTACCCTTCAGCGTGAGCTGACTCTTGGTTTTGGAAGGTGATGTCCACATGAGTCTGGGGAACATCTTTCTGCCTTCAGTGGTTTCTGGGTCTTTTTTCTCTTTTCCTCATGTTTCTGTCATGGGGATGAGTCTGTAAGGCCTGTTTTCAGTATGAGGTAAAGGGATTGGATTGGGTGGTCTCAGGTTTATGTGGCTCTTGCCCAGTGCCACATTTCCTGGCTTTCAAGCTAGGTGCTTTTTATAACGTAAGTCTTGTTTGATTCCTGTTCCCGTGCCTTTCCTGTGAATTTCCTGGCCACAGGGAAGACACAGGACATCCTCAGGAGGACTGAGTAGTCTCCCTTCACCCTTCTTAGCACACACACACACACACACACACACACACACACACACACTGGCACTTACCTGCCCTTGTCTGCATCAGACTCAGCCATCCTGCCAGGGTGTGGGGAGATCTACCGTGTTTTGTTTGTTTGCTTCCCCCAGCCCCTAAGGGACAGGAATAACTAGCACTTCTGTTTTAATGGAGTTTTGCTAACCTGAAGGCATTGCCATGTGTCTTGCCTCCACATCCCAACTTGATAGACAACTAAGATAGTGTTTTCAAGATCTGTTCCTGCTGCTGCTTTTGGGTTACTGGCCAGAAACTCCTTAATTCAAGGCTGCAACCTCTCATTTGCAGTGCCCCCTGACACTCTCCTGTACCAATTGGCAGCCCTGAGAGTTAAAAGGAAACAGACCCCTGTGGTGGTCCACTGAAGAGTATAGGAAATTAAGTCTGTGGCTCTTCTCTGCTGATAAAAACAGAGGGGCACAAGCCCTGCCTCAAAAGATCTCATCAATAATTTTTGTCTTTGGGTGTTGAGCCCTGGATTCTTCTGGTGCTTTAGCTCCTGGTGCCAAAGTCTGGATCTTTCCACATTTTAGTAGCACCAACACCTGCTGCTATTTGAAATGTTCCGTGGAAAAGGGACAGCTGTGGGCTGCCATTTTGAAAATCTGAGTGCAATAGCATTTGATTGTAACAATTATTTCAGGATATTTTGTTTCTTTTAGTCTGCACACTTTGTAGTCCTGCCATAAGGTAGATTTTATTTTTAAGTATCTTAAGCATTGCAAACGTCTATACCAAGCAAATGGAGGCTAGAGGGTTGAAGTCCCCTTGGGCCTCATATGGATGGCTAGACTGGCTCTGATTCCAAGGTCGAAAGACACATCACTTCTGAAAACACCAAGATTAACCTTTGGGCCCAAGCCAGAAGCTGCAGGAAGCCTCCACACAGAACGGAGACTGGTATTCAAACCATTGTCTAATCAAGCCAAATATTCCCCACTAAGAGACCCACTTTTCTGACAGTGCTTCTCGACAGTTTGGGTTGATGGCTAAATTGAGCCAGCAGGTCAGGAGTTTATGAGAGTTCTGAGTACAGGAACCTGGTCCTGGATATGCTTGGTTGGAGGATGAAGAGCTGGCTACATGCCAGGAACTGCTATCTTCCACCTGCTGCTGTTACCAGCTACTCTGGTATTGAAACAATCAGAAAAGGCTGCAGGGTGGCAGGCAAGGAAGCTAAGCCAACTCTGAGGCAGTGAGACAGTTCAAATGAGTTGAAGAGATCTGTGTGGGGCCAAGGCTACAGGCAAGCTTGCACACCAGCCATCCCTCTCAGGTGGCAGGGGCTGGTGCCTAGAGCAATAGTGGCTTTCTTGTCCTGGGCTGTGTTAGTTGTTTCGATTTAATGGGTCAGTAAAGGAACAGGGACTCAGAGGCTGGCCCATGGCTGCCTTTGTTGGCATGGGTTTCTATTCTGACAAAGAATGCTTTGTAAGAGCTGCTTTTTAGGGATTATCTTTTAAACACCCTGAATGGGGAACAGGGTTCTCCTCAACCACCTCAACCAGAGTCATAGGAAAGAGGTCCTATTTTCCTGCTGCTTCACAGCTCAGAACATGTATTGAATGGAATGTATTTTTAAGAGAATAAAGTCTATTTTTTTGTATTTTAAAGATTGAGAGGGCTAGAATGATAGATAGCCCTTAAATAAACTTACGCATGATAGGTCCTTCGCTAGGGCCTCAGCTGTTGGTCTACACCTGCCCAGGCAGGTGGCTCTGGCTTCACCTCTGCCCCTTGGAGTCTAGGTGCAGCAGCTTCTACATTCCTGCTCCAAGCACGGGACCAGAGAGGCCAGAACCTGCCTCTGGAAAGCAGGGCACAGCCACAGGCAGTGGGCTCAGGGCTCCTTGGGTGCATGTGTATAGTTGAAGCTGCCTGTCTGCATGTATCCTTTGGCTGTAATGCTCTCTGTTGGCTCTGCAGCACAATATTGTAACCAATAAAGCTCCCTTGTTTCTATATGCTCCTTTGCGTCAGAGATGCCAATTTTGTCTATATAATTTCTGGAAACAGCTGTTATCTCTGAATTGGTACTGCTGGTGTAGCATTTCACAAATTTAGGCAAAATACAGAGTTTAAACTAACAGCTAACTCTTTGCTCTATTTTCTTTTTAGGTCTATCTGTTATCAAAGAGAATTTCTCTGAAATTAAATGCCTTAAATCCCAACAGAGTTTTAGGACAGCCAGGTCTACACAGTGAGACCTTGTCTTAAAAGCATCTGCCATTTACTGCACCAGAAATCACCTTTCCATCTCTAACATCATTTTTCTACTGCTGGCACTCGGGGAGACTTGGATAAAAGCCCCCACTCCATTTTCATCATCTAACCGAACCCAGTATAATGTTCCTTAATTCAGCTTCATTTAGAGCTTAGGTATAGTGATGCAGACCAATAATCCCAGTACACCGAGACAAAAAGACCTTGAGTTCAAGGCCATCCTGAGTATACACAGACACACACCCACACCTTCTATAGCAGTGAAGACTTTACAGATACTATATTTAGAGATGGGGAGGTTATATTGGGGGTATAGGTACTATTATAGTAGCTATAAAGGAGACAGTTCAATTACAAGGTGCTCTAATGATTACCAGTACATGAGAATTGCAAAGAAACATTCCCATGTAACCTTTCATTTAATAGACTGCCATTAAGAACTATAGTGGGGGGGCTGGTGAGATGGCTCAGTGGGTAAGAGCACCCGACTGCTCTTCAAAAGGTCCAGAGTTCAAATCCCAGCAACCACATGGTGGCTCANCCCTCTTCTGGAGTGTCTGAAGACAGCTACAGTGTACTTACATATAATAAATAAATCTTTAAAAAATAAAAAGAACTATAGTGGGGCTGGAGAGATGGCTCCATGGGTAAGAGCAGTTGTAACTCTTGAAGAGAACACATGTTTGGTTCCTAGCACACAAGTGAAGGCTCATGGGCACCAGATACATGCAGGCAAACACTGATACACAAAACAAGACCCTTTAAAAAAGGAGCTGCAAGTATAGGAGAGCCCTCGGACCCCCCCTCACAGACAAGGAGAAAACAGATAAGCTATTGTTGGAGGTACGATCTTGCATTTCCAAGGGAGCAGCACTTTGTGTACTGTGTATATACAACTTTTATTCAGAAGATCAAACTAACTTTATATGAGGTCAGAGAGATGGTCCAGCTTTTTTTTTTTTTTTAAAAAAAAAAAAAAATGCGGTTTTTGCAGAGGACTCGAGTCGGGTTCCCAACAACTATGGTGGTTAGGATGATTTAGAACCACCTGTGACCAGCTCCAATGCCTCTGGCCTCCACAGGCACCCACTTAAATGTGCATACCAACATACACATACACATACACACACACACACACACACACACACACACACACACAAACAAATAAATTTTCATATAAAATTATTTTAAAGTTTTATTCTCAAAATATATTAAAAAACAAAAACAAAAACAAAAACAAACACCATAGACTAAGAGTTATCTCACACCACTTGCTTCTCGAGCAATCTTTATGGAGCTGCACTTCCAAATCAATGGGTAAATCCCTGTCTGTGCTGTCAGCCAAAGGAGCCAGCCTCTGCTGTCAATTCAGAAGTCCCAGCAGCTGATGATGACATGGAGTTCCTCAGTAGGATCTAATATTGCTAGAAGAACTTGCCTACGTGGCAGACGACATGCCATTGGACCTCTTTGTTTAGAACCATCTGTCTCACATACTTGGGGACTGCTGTGCAGGGACACCTGGTGTGGCCTGACGAGGCAAAGTGTACATGGCTCCCAAAAACTGGTCGGCAATCCTTCCTGCTTCTCGAAGCCCACTCAGCAGAGCACCGTGGACTGTAGCTGGGTAGTTCCGGATTGTATGTTCTCCAGCAAAGAAGAGTCTTGGGATTGGCTAGCAGGGATAGAGGTAGGGGAATCGCCAAGTTGCAAACATAACTTTATCGTGTTCAAATCGCTAAATTCCTGTTGACTTTTGAAGACCGATCTGCTCCCATCACTAGTTTGTCAGTTTACCAAAGTGTCTCTAGATCAGTTTATTGATGCTCAATATTCTAGTTTTATGTAGTACCTGCTAGCTAAGATTGGCAAGGCATCCTAAACTCTGAACCACAAGGGGGAGAGCCTTTTTAGGGACAGGAATGTACTTGACTTTCTAGTTTAGAGCAGATACCAAGCCTTGGGGTTGTAATATTGAGAAATACTGTAACAAGGTCTACCATAGTCTATATAAGCAGGACCTACAACCTAGAAAAGCCCTAGTAACTTGGACCTTTGCAACCCTCCAAGCTGCCATAAGATTAGGTAGGTAGAAATTAGGGAGATAGAAGAGAATGTCAGATACCCTGAAGCTATAGTTCCAAGAGGCAGTAAACCATCCAATGTAGGTACTGGGGGCTGAACTCAGGTCTTCTGGAAGACTAGCAGCCACTCTTAAATGCTTAGCTGTTTTCCTAATCCTCAAATAGGACTTTTAAAGGGAAAAACTGAGCAAGAAAAATTACTGACTTTTTATGTACTCTAGATTCATTTCTAATCTCGGCTACATTTACAAAGCTCATGTATGAGAAATAGTACTTTATTCCAAAAGTATCTAAGGGTAGAATAAGTAAAAGTCTAAAATTGTCAGATATCACTTCTTCCCTAAGCTTGTGGTCTTTCCCCAAATAGACTCAGACACAGATTCCTAGTTTCTTACCTGTGGGGCACCTGGAATGGAGGGGCCAGGAGTGATTGGCTGAGCCATTAAATCATAGTCATTTCCAGAAGATCCTGCAGCCACATAAGAATAGGAGCCCCGGGCCCAGGGATCAGCACGCCAACGAGATACCACAGTTTCCTTGGGCTACATAGAGAGATGTGAGTGAGTCATTACTGATACCAGGACCAATCAGCCCTCTCTGAAAACTGCTAAGACCCTGTTTATGTGAGAAGACCCGTGCTGCTTATCTTTTCATAGGTGGCTAGAAGTATTGCCATTGGCCTGAAAAATAAGCTTCCAAGAAATTCTCTTAAGACTTCCCAATGTGTTTGCTGAATTAAGCTACTTGGGATGTGACCCCCACATACAAAAGAGAATCAAAGCTAGCAGCTTCAATTTTCTGGGACACGTCCTAGAGTATTCTTTAGTTTCACACATTAAAATTCATGTCCACTCAACACATATCTTCATCCTGACATGGAAGGAATATTGTGGTCAAGAATTTAAGCTGCAAACTGCAACTAAGCCAAACCCTAGTTCAGTTGCAAGCTGAATCCAGGCTTGTCCTCTCACTCCCATACCTGTGGTACTGCACTGCTGCCAAAAATCCCTTTGAGAATGGCCAGGCACCGGCCGACAATCACATCATCACTAATGTTCTCCATAATGCCGGCAGCTTCTCCTGCTACCAAGGCCAATAGTATTGGAGCTGGGGAAACAGAACAATTCCAGCGTTTCTTAAGAGAGCAAAGTCAACAAACCATATACCACACGAAGCTGGAAACTACTGTTCTCAGCTCTGTCCCTAGAAACTGACCGATGTGTTTTCACCACCACCTAGAATTTTTAGTCCTGACCACTTAAGGTGGCTCCATGGCAATGGCAAGCAAGTTCATACCTATTACTACTTGCAGTCATTCATTTGGTGAGGATTTAACAGAACTGCATGACAACCCCAGGGCTACCTAGTTCTGTGGTTGTGAAAGATACACACTATACTACAGTTAAGAGGCAAATAACCATATGGGCAGAGAAACATGACACAAGACATAGTAAAGAGAATAGAATACAGAGATTTAATTCAGATTCTAGGCAACAGGAATGTATGCCCTCAATATATACATTCAGATCAAGCTGTAAAGGCTAAGCAAAACTAGACAGACAGTGAAAAGAGAAGGAATACACACAGAAGCTCTGAACAACACAGCAACCAGGATTTGAAAACAGTTCCAAGTTCTTAGAGCTGGGAGGGAGGATAGACGGGGAACAAGGGATGGGCCTCAGTGAATCCTTGGAAAGAAACAGGGACACTAGTAACTATTAGCAGCTATTACAGGAGGTGACAATGGCCTGGACACAAGGACATGGGTGGTGGTGGGTAAGGAATGCTAAGGGGGTGTGGGAGTTATTCCATGATACTGGCACTGACAGGACCAGATGGCCTGGATGTAACCAGGGAAAAGCATGGTGGTAACAGGTCAAAAATGTGTCTGTGCTGCTAAGCAGTGGCCTATAACTGCTGCATAAGAAACACCTGTTCTTCACTGTCTTGGAAGATGGAATTAAATATACTTATTTAGCGCTAGTTAACCAACTGATTATAAAATAAAGTAACAGGATGGGAGATCGGAACATAAACACATTTTAAGGAAGTGATCCGAGGCTTATGGGCAAACAGGATCTAAGTCTCAAAATGAAAAATAGTATGTTTCTTCATCTTTACATGCATTCTTCTAAACACTTTGAAGGGCTTTTATAGGATTTGCTTATTAATTAAAAAAAAACATTAGTCTTATCTATATTAGAAAACTTCAATATTCCTAATTCTGTTTCTATAAGAGTATGAAAAAATAAAATAGCAAACAGTTACCTTTATATAGGTTCCAGAAGAGGAAGAGCTCACCCCTGCTAGCAGTTGTACTGCCAACGTGCCCGAACAAATTGACACTTGGATCCCAGAACACACGGTCAAAACATAACACCACCTAGTATAGGAAGGAGCATATCAGCTGGCCTCAGAGCAACTGCTTTCTGTACGCATCACTTATAAAAGTCCCCTTTCAAAGTCATACTTCTTACAACTTATTAACCACTCCTAATCTACTTTGGACATTAAAAGAGAATCCCAAGTAGGTTTGGGGTTATAAAGTGTGCTTGGATATTATAGAATACAACCAGGCACTGCCAGGCCTCAGGCCTGGAATCATCTGAGGGAACAGGCAAACATGGCTACATGCAGAGCCCATTCTTCACTGATGCTACGGGAGAGGAAAACACAGCACCTTGTTAAGATTGCCGAATCCCATCCTTTGGACTGCAGATGTTTTCCACTCAGGAAGAGGTGGCACAAACTGAACAGCTGGTGGCTGTTGCTTCAACACTCCCAAAGGAAGTGTACAGAGAACTGCATCACACTTATAAATAAAGGTTTGACTTGTGGAACGTGTATTTACAGCAATCACTTCACATCCTAGAGAAAGTGGAAAAACTTTAATGGTAATAAGGATAGCACCAATGAGGAAACTGAATTTCCTTCAGTTTCCCGACAAGAAAACAGAAGAGGTGAACCTAAGGTTGCCAGGCTTTAAACCCTCACACTTGATAAATCCTACATGAGTTGTCACCTGCTCACTAAGGATGACAACTTGAAGACTGATCCAAAGCCTCACACTGTAGAGATACCCTGTAATGCTAAGCTCATCTCTAAGCTGACATTACAATTCTGCCACTATTTTACCTAATATGTATTTAAAAAAAAAAAATACAGATTAACAGTAAGTAAAGTCAGAATAAACTCTATAAGACTGAGCACCAACAAGCAGCTGGCTGACGAGTCCTAGGGTGGTTTTTATGAACATGTGTGTGTGTATGTATGTGTGTGTGTGTGTGTGTGTATATATATATATATGTGTGTGTGTGTGTATCTATGTGTATATATATATATATATATATATATATATATATATATATATATATATGCACATGTATGAGTGTTCATGCATATATGCATACAAAAGATATGCATATATCTTTTTTGATCAATTCACTGTAAATTATGAAATTTTTGAGAACATGGCACATCATAAATATGATAACTAACTTACACCCACCTTTTGTGGACACAGAATGAAGATGGTATGTTTTCTGTCACTTTGCCATCTGATTGCAAAAGGTATCTACAAAGTATACACTCATGAACCATGCAAACGAGTTACCAAAAATAAAGGTAAAAATTAGTCCTGTTTCAGGAAAGGTGTTCTACCTTCCTTTAGAGCAGGCACGTACCTGAGGCTGTGTAGCGAACCTGCCGCACTGCTGTGTTCAGTTTAATGTCCAAGCCTTCAGCTAAAGCCACGGGCACACATGAGTAGCCATTCCTTACTGTCAGGTGGCTTCCAGTAAACTCAAAGTCATCATCCTAACAAGGTAAAAGAAAGAACGCCTGTTTTTACACTCTTGGAATATAATGTATGCTATTCCATTTGTACTGAGTTCTATAGGATACTGTTAAAGACCACAAGCTTATATTTTATGTGTATGGATGTTTTCCTGCATGTTTATTATATGCTGGGACCAGGAGGAACAACTCTCATGTTGGTGCTGGCATTCAAACCCAGGTCCTCTGCAAGAGCAGCCAACCCACTTGACTGCCTGCCCTCTCCTTTCTGCCTCACCTCTCCAGCCCCAAACAGTATTTTAAGACCACAAACAGTTACTCAGTATTCAAAAGTTAAACTACCCAGAGGGGGGGGGGGGGACACTACTGGCTGATCTTGCTCCTACTCTCCAGGAAGAAGTTTTTGTCCCTAGATATTAGCACAGTTCTATATGACCAAGTATAGGCCATCCATCCATATGGGATGGAATAGAGACAGATGATCAGGAAGCACAAAGTAATATATTTTATTCATATGAATAAAATCCTTACAGCATTATAGATGTGCAAGACATCAGATTCACTGCCATAATTACATTTTTTACTGAAGAGCAAAATCCACTTTTAGTTCTTAAATTGACAGACTAAAGTTGAGGAAGATTTCCAAAACTACTTGGTCAAGTTAGGCAAAGGCAGCCCAGAGGCGTAAAGAAATTCTGGACATCTGAAGTTATCAAGCCAGGGTCTGACCTGGAAGCTAAGCGTATCCATCCCAATGGTCTAGAAATTTGGGGGGGTGGGGGGAGGGGGAATCATGAGTTTTAGTAATTAGATGTTAAAACTGATCTAACAGCAAAGATAAGCTTAGGTGTGAGAATGACAGTTTTTCAGAATGTAGAAGTTCAGCCAGAGCTAGAGGGGTAACATGATAGAGCATGTGCATGCACCTGAGGCCCTAGGGTCAAGTGTAGAGGCCGTAACAAAAAGGACAAGCCAAAGACAATAGTGTAAAATAGTGTATCTGACAAATGAGCTCTTCTGACTTAAAAGACAACCAGACTTTCACTGAAAGAAGACATAGAGCTGCTGATACACATGAAGGTACTGTCCTGACAGTCACTGGAATGGTAGCATCTCTGATGATGTGAAACACATGAATTGTCACTGACTTAAAAGGGGAAGGTCACCTAGTATGCAGTTCAGAAGTCTGTTACATGGTTAAAAACTGGGCTAGAGGTGTAAGCACAGCGCAGTGGCAGAGCAATTACCTGATAGGTACAGGCCAGGCCCCTGAACCTGATCCCTAGTACCGCCAAAGCCAGAAACTATTTTCCATAAGATCTTAGCAATTCTATTCCTACTTTCTTTGGAGGGGTGGGGGAGCAGTCAGAGACAGGATCTCAACTGGGTGTCTCACTGGCTATCCTGGAACTCATGTCTACCAGGCTGGCTATGAATTCAGAAATCCACCTGCCTCTGCCTAAATTGCAAGTGCTAGGATTAAATGCATGAACCACCATGCTTAGCTCCACTCTTATACTTTTTTCTGGTAAAAATAATATTCAGAGCAACTTCACTAATATTACCATAACACACACATACCATGAGTACACCCGTGATAAGTTAACAACCTATAGTAGAGCTGTAATAAAGGGATAAACTGTATCACAGTAAGTGAAGTCATTCATAAAGACAACTTACAAGAAAACTACAAGACAAACTGAAGCAGGACTGGGCGGAGCAATTAATTGCAAAGGGCAGAAGAAAACCCAGGATAATGTAAATAAATGTTCTGTATCTTTTGGTTTTTAAAGAGACAAAGCCCTCACTAGGCTATACAGACCTTGAACTCAGTTTTTTCTGTCCTAACCTCCAAAGCACTGGGATGACAGGAGCGCACCGTGACACCCGAGTGAAATGCTCTATATCCTAGTTGTGGTGGTAGCTCATTATGAAGCAAGCTTAGCAAATCATCAAGCTGATTGCTTACGCAGATTTCACTGTAAGCAAATGTCATCTCCTCCTGAAGCTATAAGATAGACAGACAGACACACCACACCTGCACACGCGCACATGCATACACAAGCAGTTCTCAAATATGTTCAACTCAATAATGAAGAAATCCTACCTGATCCCAATGTTTAAGAGAGAGGGTAGAGAGAGGTGTGGCGTTGGCAAATTCAAGATTTGCAAAGTGCCAGTCAAGTATTTGTCTGTCTCTTGATGAGAGGTATACATCACTGAAAAAAAAAAAAAAAAAATCAGGGAGTACAGGGTTAACAAAAACACAAAAGACATCACTGCTAGTCTCAATGAGCTCCAGGGATGGGGTAAGCCAATCTGGACTTTAAACTGGGGTGGGGACTTTGCCTTCTATCTAAAGCACAGAGCAGGCTCTCACCTCTATCATTAAACTACCCTGTCCCTAATTTCTACGGGCAATGTCAAACTTGGCTTAGCAGATTACAGTGGGGGTCACCTTTGTGTGAAAAAATTTCCTCATACTAAGTCTTCATACATCACAAAAGTGTAAGCCTTGTCTCAAATCCACAGGCTTTACTCCAAGGACAGATAGCATCTCTGAAAACAGGGCAGATGCATGTGGAGTATTTTATTAGCATGCAGTCACTGCCTGACCACAGTGGAAATAACAGTTCTGCCCCCTAGCCCAAATCTTTCAAATATAAAGCAACAATACTTTTAAATCACAAAGACAATTTCCACCTATGACAACTTCATCTCAATACCAGGACTTGTGGAGAAGGGCTAACTGTAGAAACTGAGAAGATCCTCACACTAACATGTAAGAGGAGGAGACCACAAACCGGAGAAGCTGCCCAATGACCACACATACTTCCCATTTACCACATAATTCAATACGCTCATGAAAAAAAAAAAAAGATCACTTTTATTATCTTCCAAACCGAACACAAGGAGAGCAAAGCTGAAAAATTCTTAATGTCTGAGTTTCTTTCTTTACCTTGGGGGATTGGCTTCCAATTCTTGAAGTTTTTCTTCTAGCTTTCCTTGTGTTTCAGCTAATTCATCATATTCCTGACATTATATAAAAAAATAAATGAGTGTAAATGAGTGTGGCTTAACCTTAAATAGATATTTACCTAATTTATATGTAACATACTTCCCGTTCAGACCATGCTTATAAAGTGTGATTTAATTTAAGGCTGGGGTTTTTTTATCCTGGAAACAAGCTATGAATGTGGGATGAGATGGGGCAGGAGAAGAAATGGTAAAAGCACTAGTAGTGTGTTCCAAGCAAGGATGTAGAGCAAAGCAGCTACCATGCGCTCAGCACCTCTCGTGGCCTCGGGACGGGACTCCTTAAACACAGTTCATTTAAGCTCCACAAGGACCCTCCAAGCTATGTGTGGCTAATACCATGCCACAGACAAGGTAACTAAGGAGGCCAAGGTGTTAGGGACACCAAGTGGGTTATTTAAACCACAGTCTGACTTCAAACTTCACATGCATTACCAACCTCAACCATCAGGATAAGAACTCTGCAGGAAACATTCTCACACAATACTGACTCGCCATGGCTCCTAAGGCAGCAAACCCTTTCTCCTAGCACAGGCACTTGCCATTGGCTGTGGCTCGGCTCAGGCTTCCTACCTCTCCATGACTGTTCGGGCAGGAGGGCACTGACCTTGCAGAGGGCGGTCAGATCTCTGTGCTTGCTTTTCACCAGGAACTCAGCTGTAATGTCTCTGGGCGGCTTCACTTCTGAAGCTTCTTTGTACTGCTGATGGAGCTCTTTAATTTTCTCCTTCAAATTTACCATCTAAGATGGAAAAGTAAAAAAATTTTCATACTAGATAGCAATGCAATTCATTCCCAAATAGCATACCCTTCACAATGGCTCTCCCTGTACACTGTTATGAAAGATCCTTGGAAATTCTGAATACCAGTTTTATGTCATGCCATTTGGGAAAAAAAAAAACAGTTTAACAGAGGTTTCTGCAACATTATCAGGTAACTAAGATGGATTTTTGAATTCCAAAACAATAAAGCGGAAAATGAATATTCCATTTTTAAAAAATATGTGAAACAACCTACCATCAATTTAAACTGATTTGGGGAAAGCAGTTAGCTGCCACTGCTTTGCTTTGAGACAAGGTCTCACTATGTAGCCCAGCTCTTAACCTCACAATCCCTCTAGCTTTAGCCTCTTGGGTGTTGGAATCTCACAGGTTCACCACCATGCTCAGCTTTGATCCTTTTATTAAACATATAAAAGGTCAGATCACTACAAAAAGAACATTCCTAATGTTAGTTTTTCAGTTATTAACAGGGTATTGAAACACAGATGTCTACCAACTGGTGATTCTCCAGCCACTCAATCCTTGCCACAGTCCATAAAGAGCTGGGCTGGAGTTCCTAGTGTGACAGGAAGCCTAACAAAGTGAGGCTCTGCCCCAGGCTAAGGGCATTTCTCCCTAAACTGGTATTGTTTGCAGTTGGTAGTATAAAAGGGAAAATACAACTATATTTGAAGCATCTAGGACCTGAAACTTGGTGGCGACAGAGTCCTCAGTTAGGGAATGGGGGTGGGAATGTTGGCATCTAGAGATAATTATGGCAACGAATGGGCTGACTTGGTGGTTGTCTTCAATGAATATCTGGCCTCAGCTCATCTTGCTTCTAACCCCAGACCTCAGCACAGGCGCTGTTACCAATCAACCGCAGTTGGTAAGGGTAAGGAGATCTAGCCAGGCTGTTCCAGCCATGGCGGTCAAACTCCAAAATGGCCTTTAGTTAAAGGACTGCCTGTTTTAGTTTTTTAGAACACTGAATGCAAAGTTCTACCTTATTAAGAAGCTCTTTCAATTCCTCCTGAGTTTTCACTATTTTCTTCCAGTGTTCAATCTGCTCATCTTTGACATGCTTTTCTTGCAGCCTGTAAGAGACAATACATATATATGGCCCAGCTGCAGAACTGGCTCTATAGCACAAAATTGGAACCCAGCCAAAAATCCAAGGGCCAAAGCCCAACAAATGTCTAATATTCAGACAAGGAAGTTAGCTTGTTCTATTTGTTCTAGCCTACAAGATAAATAAAATGGTACGTTTTAGAACTGGTACATTTTAGAAAGTGGCCTTGGGATTCTATAATTTTTTAAAATGTGTTACTTCGAAATTCATCTTTTTTTAAAATTTATTTAGTTTTATTAAAAATTTATTTAGGGGCTGGTGAGATGGCTCAGTGGGTAAGAGCACCCGACTGCTCTTCCGAAGGTCCGGAGTTCAAATCCCAGCAACCACATGGTGGCTCATAACCATCCGTCACAAGATCTGACGCCCTCTTCTGGAGTGTCTGAAGACAGCTACAGTGTACTTACATATAATAAATAAATCTAAAAAAAAAAAAAAAATTTAGTTAGTTTTATTTTGAGTGTTTGCCTGTCTTGTATGCATACAGTTACTTCAGAGGGAGGGGCAAGAGAGTGTCAGATCTTCTGTTACTATACAGACGGCCGGTTAGGAGTGGCTGGAGGAGTGCTGGGAACTGAACCCAGGCCCTCTGGATCAGCAGCTGGTGCTCTTCTTTAACCACTGAGTCATTTCTCCAGCCCTGATTTTGGAACTTAAAATCTCACATGTAAATATGTAAAAATTAGCTCAAATAAGACATAAATAGCAATCTGTAAATGGAATTCACTATGCAATAAACAGTTTCAGAGCACTTACTGAATGACAACCTCCAACGCCTGGCCAAGGGATACAGGTTTATTATTGAGGACGTTGAAGTCTAACTGGTGACTAAGGTAAGAAGTGGCTTCTAGCAACCGGTTAAATTCTTGTTCTACCATTTCATCTTTCTCTTTTGGAACCTGTAAATATGAATATAGCAGAGTTGGTCCTTATACGACTATAAGCAGTCATCCATGAACACACAAAAATGTTCTACAGTTTAGAGGCCAAAATATGCATTTCAAAGGAAAACCTTTGAGGACAATGATTTGACTTTTTCTATGAAGTGGTAAGTCCATTTAAATGAGATATGAAATGTTTCAGGCCTGAAATATTTCCTTCTCTCCCACTTGTTCCCTCAGAGCTAGAAGACCTGCATTGGCACTAGCTGAAGTTACACAAAGCACAGGGTACACTGAGCTAAGCTGCACTGATATGCAAAGGACACACTAGAAAAGTCCCAGAGAACAAAAACTGTGATCACACACCTCAAAGCCTTAAAGAATAAGAACAAAATGGGAAAAGAAGCAGCTCAAGTTACCTGCTCAAGGATGAAAGAATTTCAAAGGACAGTAGAAAATACAGAAGTAAAATTCATGGTGCCAACAGTAACACATCATAACCATACTTCTACACAGTAATTAATGGAGTCTCAGCTTCAGAGTTCAATGCCAAAGGTCTTAGACTATGAATAGTTCAGTTCCCAGAAGGCTTGGGGCCCTGCTGTGGCAGGGAAGGGAACATACTGCCAAGCTGCCCTCTAGCTGACCTAGACCAGTCTACAGGCTCTACTGACGGCAACAGTAGTTCATTAGTACCACTCCTTGGTTACATCTTGGTTCTGTCCCAATGTAAACTATCTGCAGTCCCGCTGCTGGAGTCATGGCAATAGTGAGAGACACCAAAGTCCGTCTAAGATAAGCATCTTTTGCCAGGGTTGGGCACTGTGTAAGAGATGAGATTTAAAATATAGACTTCACTTCGTAATCAACCTACAATGGAGAACAAGAGAACCAAGTGGTAAAATAGACTCTAGTAGCTACCAAGCCTGAAGGGTTTGATAGGATGTGACAAGATCACTACAGTAAGAGGCTACCTCTCAATGGAAACCCTTCAATTTTATACTTGCAAGCACTCAACTATACCATCCCATGAGATGGGTCACTCCTATGGCAAAGACAGATGACCTATCAAAAAAAGGTGACTTTTTTTTAAAAAAGAAGGGGAAGAGCGCCAAAGCAACTCTGCTTTGGATCTGTGAACACAACAGATACAAGTGACAGTCATACTTAACGCCTCAAGGAGAGAGGTGGCTTTCACAGAGGATTAGCTACTCCCAGCCTAAAGGACATCTAAACTCCAATAAGCTCGCTTGTGTAGAAAAACGAGATAGAGAGCCAGGCTTCAGATGGTTGGTGCTGCTTATGCATTACTGTGCTGTCAGGAGCTGGGGGTCAGAATACCTGGTGACCCGTTTCCAGTGAAAGAAGAGCTCTTGGTGATGGTCCTTCTTGCTCTGACTGCACCTATTAGAGTTGTTCAGAAACCCTCTCATGAATTTCATTCACATTCTCATCAGTTACTTTTTCTCAAAGATGTGATAGCCATGTATTCAGTAACTTAAAATGAAATCCTGCCGGAAACTTGCTATTTCTGGTGCAAGCCTGCAATGGTGCTATAAAAGATGGCTTGAGCACTCGGCACTGAGGTTCCTCTCAGAAGGGAGACAATCACGTATCTATATAAAAATCTACATGACTGCCCAATGGTAACAGCAAGACTGCTTTCCCGGAGTGTTTCTGTGCAGGTTTCTAAAATGCCTCACAAGAGGATGCTCTACCAAGAGGAGCTACTAAACCACATATGCCTCCTCTACCATGGGGCGGGATGTGCCAAAACACAAGAGCGCAATGGGGCAGATTAAAGCTCTTCTAATGCCAACTGGATGGCTTGCTTCAGACAAGCTTTAATCTTTGTGGTTAGGGTGACAGTCACATAAGTGTTCAACTGAGAAACGCCCAGCACCCCGGTTCAGTAGCTGGGTCTAGGGTATGTGGTAGAGAAATATTTAAAGGGACACTGTCAAGGTTAGAGGGACCAAATTGACCTTTGTTTCTTCCCTCTGTTTTCTGAGCAGCCTGCTTGATTCATTACACTTCCCCCTTTCCCATCCACACTCCCCACCAAAAAACAAAACAAAACAAAACTGATGTTTTACATGCTCTTTCAATGACAAAAACTAAACGCACCAGCCCAACATATAGGCGCAACTCTACAACAACAAACCAGTGTGAATGTGTGATGGAGAGGATCATTGAAAGGAACGGATTTAAGTGTTAAGCTTTAATGGGTTACTGTAAACAGTGGAGAAAATGATTTGAAAAATTATGAAAAAATACCTTGACA
Source organism: Mus pahari (assembly GCF_900095145.1). NCBI lineage: Eukaryota > Metazoa > Chordata > Mammalia > Rodentia > Muridae > Mus > Mus pahari. The sequence goes on from NC_034595.1 coordinate 87,515,901, forward strand.
GTGTCCTTTTAATCAGTGCAGCAGAGGGAGAAATAAACTGTAAATAACAGCCCAACAGCCACGTCGAGTTTAGTTTTGTATGACAGCAGTAAAAAAATCAAGGCTTTAAACACATAGCACGACAGAAGCATTCTGTTAGCTTAGAAGCTGCAACCACTGGAGAAATAAGGAACAGACTATACAGAGACCAAAATGGGAGAGTCATGGCATAGAAATGGCCAGGGGTCGGGGCAATTTAACAAAGGCAGGCGGGGGTGGGAGTGAGAAAGCACTGAAGAACAAAAGCAAAACTCAATTAAAAAACAGAAAACACAGAACAGTAACACAAAACTAAATAAATAAGACTCAAACCAAAGAAGTACTACCACATTTGATACCAGATGAAAGACTGCATGTCCAGTACCCACTTAGACCTAAGTCTCCGTGTTAAGAGGTATGTGAGGCAGTCAGCAACCAGGCCCATCCATTCTCTGCCCAGGTGAGCAATTATAGCAATGCTGATTTTGCCAGTATAACCAGAAGTTGGGCTGTTCTACATTAACGCTAACATTTCGGTTGTAAATGAAAGGAGTATTCAGAAATGTAATTAGCATAGGTGTCCACTGGCAGACCAATCAAGCGATCAGGAGAAACTCAAATGTGTTTTGAATGTATTTAAATACTGAACCCACTGCCAAAAGGCCAGTTACAGACACTGTTTTACATATCTGACAATTTAAAGATCTAGTAAATGGACTAGAAGTCTAGTAAAGGACTTCAAAATGACCAGCATTCTATATTTCATTCCCTTTGCTTAAAATCTTTGGACTCCATTACTTCTACAAATAATTATGGAGATGTTTCTCCAAAGGAAAACTCTAGACATGCAGGATGGATCATCGTGCATCCCCAAACCCAACAAACACTGAAGCTCAGCACTCTAGCTGCCCGTGTAGGACCACAGAGAATGGGGAGGTATGGCCTTAGGGATCATTGTCATTTTAATAGTTTAACAATAGGCACCAGGACAATAAGAATCTTAATTAAGTCAGTCAAGTGCCTGCCACACAGCTGAGCTCAGCTCCCCAGCCTTCACCTGAAAAGGTAACCCAGTGCAGGGGAAGCAAGGACACAAGGATCCCTAGAGCCTGCTGGCCAGCTAAAGAGCTCAACCAGTGTGCTCCAGGCTCTGTCTCAGAACTAAGACAAAGAATGAACGATGGAGACATCAACCTCTTATGTACATTTACACCCCAGACACAATACACACCAGACATACAAGTACACATACACAAAAAGTATATAGTAACAACAAACACCACCTATTTACATGTTTTTCCTAGTAAAAAGTGGCTAGGTAAGGAGCTGTGTCCTTAAGCAAGCACCACCTGTGATATCTATAACCTCTCTTTTTTTGGTTTTTGGAGACAGGGTTTCTCTGTGAAACCCTGGCTATCCTGGAACTCACAAGATCCACTTGTACCTGCTTCCTAAGTGCCGGGACTGGAGGTATGCACCTCTAGATCCGGTGCTACCTGTAACTCTCAGTAACTGCCGGCCTTATTAAAGGGGGGAAAATAGTTCTCTGTGCACTAACAACAGAGCCATCAAATTCTTCTCTCCCTCCTTTGTGATACTAAGGACTGAACCCCAGATGACTGGGTTCACTCAGCCTTTGTGAGTTCCAGAATGGCCAAGGCTACACAGAGAAACACGGTCTCAAAAGAAAAACAAAGAACCAAAAAGACAAAGGAGAGAAGGCTATAGATATCATAGGTGGTGCTTGCTTAAAGAAGCATACAGCTCTATACCTGGCCACTCTTGCTATAGGAAGAAAATGCAATACGTGGTGTTTGTTGTTACTTCTTATTTCTTTTGATCTTCCTGCTTTAGCCTCCTAAGTAGCTGGAATTATAGGACTGTGCCGGGTAAATTTTGACTAAGGTTGTACATAAAAGAACATAGAATCTCATTTTTTTAAACAATAAGAAATCTTAATGGCTGAGTAATTTCTACTCTAAGTGGGCCTTGCTGGCTCCAAGGAAACTTTTGTTTGTTTTGTTTTGAAACAGGGTCTATTATGTAGCCTTGTCTGCCTTGGAACTTGCTATGTAGACCAAGCTGGCTTCAAACTCACAGAACTCCACGTGCCTCTGCCCCCCTCTCCTCCCCCCCCCCCCGAGTGCTGGGATTAAAGGAATACTCCATGGAGCTAGGCCTCAGGGAACTATTTTTAAACTCTTTAAGAGGAGAGTTAGCTGACACAGTCACACAGGCAATCACTCGCCCTGCCCCACCTATTCTCCTGAAAATACAGGCAGGTATAACAGAACAAAATGAGAATCTGAGCTAGAACCCCAGGAAACAAACTAATTCTTAAGTGCTGATCATAGTGGCTTTAGGGAAATACATGGGAAATAAAGTTTTCCATTCTACAAACCAAAACTACTGACCTACTCAACTTCTCATCTTTCTGCAGCGTTTATAAGCATATGCAAACAAGGTTGTCTGTTCCTGCCTCTAAATGAAAAACTAGTCTACAGTTCTCATTCTCACTGAGCCAGACCATCAGAGACAGAAAAGCATACTAATGTGGCTTCTAACATGTAGTTATGCAAAAGGCAAGAGGAACTCAAAGCTACAAAGAATTCTTTCCAAAACTAAAATGCCTGAAGAACCATCACTTGGCTACAGCACCAAATACAAACAGACTTAGGGAAAACCCACACCATAGGCTGGAAAGACTCAGCAGTAAAGAGCACTTGTTGCTTTTGCAGAGGACCCAGGTTCAATACCCAACACCCACGTGGTATTTCACAACTAACTGTAATTCCAGTGCCAGGGGATCCAAAACCCTCTTCTGTCTTCCATGGGCAGCGGGCACACACTATGCACAGAGGTCATGGACGCAAAACACCCAAATACATAAAATAATTACGTCTAAAAGGGAAAAAAGGAAAGAAAAAGCGTATCTCTTGTTCAAACTACTGAATGTTTCCCCTCTGATGGGGAGCTTAAGCCAGAACATAATAGACAAGTTTCTATAGTATGGTCACCAGCAAATGGTTCTTATACAAGCTGTTTATCATATCCCACACTGTAACAGGAGAGATTGGTGACTATGCTTTGGGGGAACTTGCTAGTGGGTATATTATTAAACATATGGTTTTTTTTAAAATATGCTACACAGAAATAAAATCACCAATAACAACAAAACCCCACCTCCCAAAAAAACCACACAAACAAAAACAACAACAAAACAAAACAAACCAGCACTAAGAATCACTGATAGAACAATTGCCTAGAGAAGCATGAGGGCCTGGATCCTATTCCCGACCCAGTCAACACAAAACTAAAAGCTTATTTTATTAGCTTAGCTAAGCTGTGCTTAGTTAGTTACAGAGGCCTGCTGTCTCAGCCCCTGGAGGGCTCAGGAGCCAGCAGTCCCAGACAGAGCGTGCACCGAACGAACGCACTTCTCTGCTTAGCTCTTTACCTGCTGCGCCTTTCCCTCACCCAGCCAGGCTCTTTCCTGCCTCGATCAGTCACTTCCCCTGGACCAAACTCTGCTCCCAGCACCTCCACAGCAAGGCTACACTGTAGCTTGTCTTCTTGCCTCACCAGGATGAGCTCACCTTTCCCAGAGAGCTCTCCACCTACTCTCACCTTCCTGAGCCCCAGTGTGCAACCACAGCTCAAGTCCTAAACTGCACCTCACAAATGTGTTCCCTCCCTCTGTCCCATCCCACCCACCCACCAGTCACTTCCATACACCCTCATGCCCTGACTCTTCTGTAGCAATGGCTCTAACCCTTGGCAAATCTTCCTCAGCTTGATCTTGCTGACATGGCAGGCTGAGTGCGGGCGGTAGCTAGGGCCTGAGCCACAAACAAGGTAGGTTTGAGTAGACGATAATTAGCAACCGCAGCACTTATGGTAACAGTTTTTTTTAGACCCTCTCTCCCTGAAGAAGAAACAGGACAAATTAAACAACCTGGGAAAATGGGAGTACATTATAATACTCTTCCTACTTTTGTAATTTTTAAAAAATTTCCATAATAAAAACTGGAGGGTGTTGCTCCCATATAAGTAACACTAGATTGCAGCAGAGAACTTGTCTTCAACTTTATTTTTTTTACTGACTTTTGTCAGTAAATTATTAGTTAACTTTTTATAAGTTATTGATAAGTTAGCATCTATTATCCCTTCTCTCTCATTCCACTCTTATTTTGTTAGATGTCTCTCACAAACAAGCCCTGGAAAGAAACGTCTGCACATCTGGTAGACATAACCCAAGGCAGTTCCTTAACATCCGCCTCTTTCTGACCTGAAGCCCACTAAGCCCACATCAGGAGTAAACACAGATGTCACCTGAGATCATCATCCCGTAAAACTCAAGAACAGGGAATCTTATCACTTCTGGTAACAATAACTAAGCTATACATATACAACACATAGCAAACTTTCTTTCTCAAAATACAAAGTTAACCATATGTTTACATTCTCAGTGTTTTCTCATCCTGACAGGGGAACTGGTCAAATTTCTGCTAAACACAAACTTCTAAATTTTACTCATACCTGCAAAATCAGGATTGCCAGGGGCAGCCTAGGCATGTCTGACCAAAGCCCGCCCACTCACATCTCAGACCAATCACCATGTTGCTGCTACTCTCACACCAAGGACAAGAAGCTCCTAGGCTTCTGGCCATAAGCTAACTTACTCTAGGTAAGTGTCACTGTCTGACCTCTATCTATACACACAAAGCGAAGTGACAGAGCACACAGAGCTAAAGCACATGATGGGGGGACAACACAGAAATAGGAAGGCTCAGGTTCAATTCCATAGGTCTATTGAAAAAATTGGCTAGGGCCAATTAACTGTGTGGCCAGCCTTCAGTCAATTCCTACAGACAAAAATGCCTAGGCAGACATGTAAATTTGCACATATACCATCATCTCTTCCTATAAAGAAAACAGCCAGAAAAATGTCAATTGATTCTAAGTCTGTATATTCATGCCATGCTCGTCTCTCTTCTTAGTCTGTATACTCATATCATACTCAGTAATACAGGTCCCTAAAATGATTTCCAACCAAACCAAAGAAATTTTGAAAAGCTCTGTTTGTCATCAACTTACAGCTTGTCCATTGGCTTCATAAAGTGGGCATTTTTGCTTGATCTTCGCCAGTTCCATATTTACTTGTTTGCTGACGACAGCCATGGGATTCCCTCCTAGGAAGAAACTCAAAGTCAGCCTACCCTTGAGAAGGAAAACCTCAAAGTCAAATGTTCTTTACTCAAAATAAAAACAGGCTAAATTCAGTCTTGGTGGCCTATGCCACCTTTCAAGGCTGAGAGACAGGAAGATGGAGTGGTGTCCAAGGCCAGTCAGCTATGTAATGAGACACCCTGTAGAATAAGTAAGGGCAGGCATAGAACTCAGTACTAGAGCTGGTCTCCCATTTTCAAAGCACTGAGCTGGATCCCCAGCAGCACTGCCAAAAAACTGAGTAAGCAGCTGACAGACAATGCAGGGTGTCAATTATATCTTCTGTTCTAAAGCTCCCGGGGGGGGGGGGGATGTAAGACCAATGTAAAAATGTTAAATAAGCGAGGCACCTTTAATCTCAGCACTTGTGAGGCAGAGACTGGTGGATCTCTGTGTTCGAGGCCAACCTAGTCTATAGAGTGAGTTCTAGGATAGCCAGGGATACACAGAGAAATCCTGTTCAGAAAAATGGGGGGGGGGGGGTTTGGGGGTTCATAATCCTTTAAGTTAATATTTTACTACAGAGCTTTCTGCGATTTGGGTGTACAGTTGCAGGCTTCACATAAAAGGGTTATAACCCATTCTGCGATAGTTATAATTTAGCAATACATTGCAAACGTTATGCTATGAAGATAATTCTTAGTGGATATTCATGTCTCACCATATAATAATTTAATCTTCTAATGTGGTTTCTAGCGCTATGCCATTAGGAACAATGTTGTGTTGGAAATGATCCAAACACAGCATCACTCACTAGTCTGTTTCCTTAGGGTAAATTCTTTGAACTAAAAAGACACCCTAGTGTCAAAAGACTTGAACAATTCACATTTTTCCGCCTTCAGAAAGGATACTTGGCAAGGTACCTTCCACTAATAGGAGATAAGGACCTGCTGTGATTTTAATATACTTTGCCCCCTCAAAAACTCAGGCTGGGCCAGGTTGTAGTAGCACATGCCTTTAATCCTAGCACTTGGGGGGTAGGGACACAGAAGCAATTGAATCTCTGTGAGCTCAAGGTCAGCCTGATCTACAGATTGAATTCCAGGACTTCCCACTCCAAGAATTCCCACTTATCCTCCTATTCAAAAGGAGATAAGATAGATGAACTTGACTGACTCTTAATAGCCTTAGAAGGGTGAAACATAAAGGAAGGCACTCACATAAGGTTTCTTGTCAGGTGATCTGAACTACCCGAGACTATTAGCAAGAAGCCTATCAGATCACTGCTCCTTTAGCCTAGAACCACAACTATAAGGCAAGTAAGTAAACTTCTCTCATTATAACTCTGTCTGTGGTGTGTCCCTATGAATCACTCACTGTCTGTGGTGTGTCCCTATGACTCACTATCTGTCTGTCTGTCTGTCTGTCTGTGGTGTGTCCCTATAATTCACTCTCTGTCTGTGGTAAGTCACTATGACTTACTGTCTATGAGTCCCCAATTAGTATATTATAAAATTAACTACTGGTTTAAATGTAAGCTCTTTCTCATTTTAGATTATGTAATGCAGTATCAAATTAAACTACTTACCAAGACCTGTTACAACCATGGCTCCAAGATCAGCTACATAGTTTCCTTTTCGAAATGTAGCAACCCGTCCACCTACACGATCCTGTTTTTTAGAAATAAAATGGTCAAAGTCATTTAGCCTGTTTTAACCATAACTAAGCACACCAGAATAATATAATATATATAATATACCTGATACTCAGCTATTCTAAGTGCACAGGACTCACAAGACCCACTCAGAAAATATATGCTTATAAACTCCAACACTAAACAACTTTCTACCACTGTGATTTGATGCTTATACTTTAATTACTATAGTCATTTGCAATAGAGGATGGGAATTATATCCAGTTGTCCCAGCTAGTGTTAAACTGATGGCTCATAAGAGTCCAAGCAGCCTGGACCACAGATGCATTCACTGGTTGTTGTAACTGCATCTTTTGATCAGTAACTTCGCTGACAAATGTTCTCTCCCAAAGAACCTGGTGCCCAAGAACTAACCATGTCTACTGAACACAATCTGGTAACAATAGCTTTTAGTCCTAAACAGGTCCTGGCTTATGTCTACCGATTGAGGTTTCGGGGACAGAAAAACCTTACTGAGTTACAGTAGTAACTTAAAATTATTGAAAATATCAAAGCACTCCATAAACTTGAGATACACAACAAAAACTGCAGAACAAAACTTTTATGAGTTATAATGTGGGAAGGATCACAATGACCTGCTATGCCTTCCTCTCTTTACTCTTAACACACAGTACAGCCGGGTGTGGTGGTGCATGCCTTTAATCCCAGCACTCGGGAGGCTGAGGCAGGCAGATTTCTGAGTTCAAGGCCAGCCTGGTCTACAGAGTGAGTTCCAGGACAGCCAGGGCTACACAGAGAAACCCTGTTTCGAAAAAACAAAAAACAAAACAAAACAAAACAAAACAAAACAAAACAAAAAAAACCCACACACAGTACAAAGAAAAGCAATAGCCTATCAAGAAAAATCATTTTTATTTCCCCATGCTCTATTTAAATATTATTTAAAAAAATTAAAACTTCATAAAAAGCAATTTTGAATTAACTATACATAGTATTTTAAAGATTTTTATAAAATGCTGAAATGTTTAGGTTACTAAGAAAGTTTCTTTCATTTTTTTAAATAAAAAAAAAATCAGTCACTGGAAGGCAAAATATGAAAAAAAAAATGATTTATACAAACCACTTTTCTAACAGCTCCCTGAAATGACCTGCTATCACCCTCTCCACCTTCAGTTTCTATTTCAAGATCTGGGAATAATGAACACAACTACTTCTCTCAGCTTCACCTTTCCCTATCTATCAAACAAGGGATGTAATTTAATCACTGAAAGTATCATCTCCTACAAAGTGTATGACCACCCCAATTAAAGAGCTAACTTCAGGAGCTGGAGAGAGAACTCACTGGTTAAGAGCACTGGATGCTCTTGTAGAGGATCTGAGTTCAATTCCCAGCACCCCCCTGAGTGACTCACAACCAATTGCAATCCAGTTCAAGAGATGTGATGCCCTCTTCTGGGAACCTACACTCACATGTGCATATATTCACACCCAGATATATGCATAAAACACAATTATAAACCTTAAAGCAGACACAGAGTGCTAAAGGTAAAAATTTATCTGAAATTATCTACCCAAAGGACTGACGGATCCTTTATGAACTCCACATAGTAGTCACTGATCACCTTCTAAAGATCTACTGTAAAAAATAACTTAGCACCGGACGTGGTGGTGCACGCCTTTAATCCCAGCACTCGGGAGGCAGAGGCAGGCGGATTTCTGAGTTCGAGGCCAGCCTGGTCTACAAAGTGAGTTCCAGGACAGCCAGGGCTATACAGAGAAACCCTGTCTTGAAAAATCACCCCCCCCCCCAAAAGCTACAACACCAACACTAAAGAGTATCCAAGAATATTCTGTAACACTACAGAAACCAGCCTTGGCAAGCACACATTCTCCAATTCTTTAATCTGTAACAGGTAATTCTTTACCACGTTTCCATTAGATCAGGCCCCTAATCCCAAAATCTAACTCTTACCCTGGCTTCCAGAAGTGTGACATCCATCCCAAAACTCTGCAGTTGTCGAGCTGCTGCCAAGCCAGAAACACCTGAACCTATAATAATCACCTTTCCTGTCTTTTTAACTGAAAGGGAGAAAAGAGAAAAAAAATTATAGTATTTTGTAATTCTGAGTTTGCATATTTTTTTCTTCTCATGAAAACTTTTGGCTTTTTTAATGTAATGTCTTAAACAATTCAGTTACTTTCAAACTGTAAGGTTTAATTTCAATTAATTTAATTAACAATTCAGTTACTTTCAAACTGTAGAGACTGTGGAAATTATAAATGTCAGAAACTAGTAGAAATTAATTCAATACTGTAAGCTTGTAACTGAACGTACAGGTCTGAGCCATTATTAGTAATTTGAAGTTCTGTGGCCTAACCACTCAGGAAGGCCTTCACAACTGTACCAATGTGAGCCATTCTCTTTAAGAGTCTCACTGCTGTTTAAGTTAGTATTCCTTTCTGAAAATACTAAGTTTTCTCCAGAATATCTTTCTCTCTCAGATCCCTGGTAGCAGACACTGCTCAAACAGCATGAAAAGGGCAAACACTTAGAAAGCAAGAGAACCACAGAGGAAAGCCTCAGACCTGCTGCCTGTATAACTGACTTCTCCCATTTCTAACACTTCTTTAATTCAAAGTTTTAAAAACTGGAATTATTCTCTTCCTAAAACCTTCTCAAACAGGAAATTCAGAGAAATGTACATTTATTTATTTATTTATTTATTTGACATTTGACTTATTATCTTGAGAATATTTTCACTAATGGAAACATTAAAAAAAGTAAAATGTCACCAGCACCACAAATATTAAACACAGGCCTAAAAGTATCACTTAATTCATTTGGTAGGGAAGTCCTTACTTGGTAAGGGTTTTATCCTCTTGTAGATGCCGAAGTTGATAAGACCATGGCGCTCCAAGTAGCTGTGAACTCGGTGGACAAGCACAGAATCGCCTATAGAGCACATTAGAAACATGTTCAGATTGCCAACATTTTAAACAATAAGCTCTTCTAATTCTTCTCTCTCCAATGTTACGTCTTCCTACATACAACTCATGTGACCCTTGGACATGTGATGCCTTTAGGAAACAAAGGCACAGTACCATCAGGCTGTAACATAGTTCAAAATGCTCAACAAATGGGGATCAGAGAGAAATTGTTATTTGGAGACAGTTTCAAAAAGTTGAGGGTGGTTTCAAACTTGCTATGTAGCTGAGGCTGACCTTGAACTAATAATCCTCCTGCTTCTGCCCTAGGATGCTGAGGTCATGGGTATGTGCCCACATACCTGGCTAAATTGGCATTTTGAAGATATTATGGGCTGGAGAGATAGCTCAGCAGTTAAGAGCACTGACTGTGCTTCCGAGGGTTCCCATGTTCAATACCTAGCATTCACATGGTGGCTTAAAAGAGCCTATAATGGAACCTGAAGACATCTTCTGGTGTGCAGATATATATGTAAACTAAATACTCAAATACATAAACAAATCTTTTAAAAATATATTACATTACAGGTAAAGGTATGAACAACATTCATATATTTTAGCAAAAACGTTCTAAGACTTTGTTGGTGGTAAACAGAAAGAAAACCAGATAATTAGCTAATCAAATACTAAAGTATTCCATAGATCAAAGTGAGACAATAGATCTGAGAAAACATTTAGAAACCTCTTAAACACATGTATCAACACAATTTGCAGATCAAGAAAACAAACAAAAATCACAAAGGTCATTTCTGCACGGCACAAGATGAAATAAAATGCCAACAGAAGCCACAGGGTTCCCGAGGGAACTGCTCCCAATAAGCATAGTACTTACTATTGTAAGGCGCTTCTAACTGTTGGAGAGTAGCTTCAAATGTCAGTTGAATCTTTGGGTTGTCCAACCATAACTGCAACTGTTTTTAGATGACATAAGTTGTATTACACATCCACAGAAACATGTCACCTATCAGCTGTAAAATTATCTTTTAAATTTAAGACTTCAACTATGAATTTTCACACACAGCGAGGGTTAGAATACTGACAAGGAAGCTATCACCTAATGTAAAACTACACCGATGAATTATTCAAGCTGGAAGCTATATAACCTAAAAAAAGAAAAAAATATATAAATAACCAGTAAGAAATAGCTGGCATTTAGCTGAGGGTTATGTAATTTCAGATACTGATCAGATTTAAAAAAAAAAAAAAATCACATGGCTAATCATGCAGGGTTACAGGGGCTGAAAAGTGTTAATGACAGCCCCTTTTGGGGTTGAACAAGTAAATGAGTTGATAAATAACATAAGTGAACAAACACGGGCAGACTATACTATGATTCTAGTTCTGTGACAACCAAGAGAAGATATAAGATAGGAAGCTCAGAGGAGATAAGGTCTGCAGTATGATAATGGAGTGAATGTACACAAGACTCCTAGAATGGAGGAGAGGACCTCAGAACAATGAGTTGGAAAGAATCTGACTACATGGAAGAGATACAGGAGAAAATCAGAATATTATGTTACTCAAGCCAAGAAAGTATTATGTTTAAAAAAGAAAAAAAGAGTCAGTGACTAATTTTCAAAGCTTGCAGATAAAGAATGAAAAGATTACAACTTAGTCAATGGTTCAACATGAGCTTTAACAGAAATTTCTCCCTAAAACACACACACACACACACACACACACACACACACACACACACACACACACACACAAAGCAGGATAAATATTTACAGTCTTGCTAAAAAATTAACAAGTCCTGTTTTAGATTAAGTTCTAACCAAGTAGTTAGTTTGGTTAGATACACCAATTACAAAGGGTGTGACTAGAGCAACCCCACATTGTGGAGCGCTACAATTAGAAGAGAATACAGTTTCTCCTACATCCATGGCTCAAGCCCTTCAACCTCCTTACAGCTGCTTTTTCTTTCCATCCTAGGAAATAAAACTCAGACACAGTTTTATTCCAATTACGCTCAAGTCACAAGGCTAAAGACCTAACTGAGTCAGGGAACAGCCACAGTCACTGCAGAAGAAAGCAATCACTAGCCAGAAACCACAACACCAAATCTTGCCACTGGGTCAAAGAAAATGAACCAGATTAAAACAGAAATCACTATATAAAACCATCTCTCAAATTTAAGTAAAAAGCAAAAATACCCATCAAATGAAATAAAACCAAGGCAATTTTATCTAAAATTTCCTCTAAAAGCAAATATTATAGGTACATACCTATTGATGCAATCAGGAGACAGAGCAACTTCAAAATTTATAAAACAAGATATTTCCATTCACTTACTTTACCCTGACTTTCCTGTGTTTCAAAATTCCAGTATCATTTACCTGTCATCTTAACTATATAGTATTTTGTGATACAAATTTGGCGGTGGTTGTACAACCTAGTAACCAAATTAAAGAAGCGGGGCCTAAACAGTAAGCATGTGCAGAGACATATTCAAAGCAGGAGAAACTTCAGATACTTTGAGAAAATGATGGGTATGTTAACAAATAACATCTTGCTTTCCCCAATAGCTGACGAATTTTGTTTCATTCTGAGACAGACTCCTATTATGTAGCCTACACTAACCTTGAATGAGCTCCTCCTGCTGTAGCCCCCTGACTGCTGCAGTTAAAGGCAAGGCTACTATGCCTGATAGCTAAAGAATTTTTGGCAAAGAACATTTAAACGAAAAGAAAAGAGCATATAAAGGACTAATAAATACAAAAATAGCAGTCAGCAATAGTAACCTAAGAAATCAAAATAGGGTGGGTTTGCTTACAGTAGCACACAACTATTTAATAACACAAATGAGGGCAGGACAATGAGAGTATAGTTTAGTCTTTCTAGTAGATTATCTGTACCAAAATGCTAAAAATGTTCCTAACATTTGAGGGTTTTAATCCTGGTATAACCACTATTAAAATGAGTCTTCTATTTGGTTATTGAAAAATATGTATACTAAGTTTTGATTTTTACAAATTGAGATTCTACTTACATATACTAGGAATCATGCACACAGTAAGGATATTCCATACACAGAACCAGAGTGCACTAAAACTAGTCTGAGTTTAATTACAACAAAGTAAAAATGGAAGTTTAAGTTAATTAAATTATGGTCCAACTATCAAGAGAAATATTATAAAGAGATTAATCATTAAATCTAGAGGAAGAAGGTAAACCAGGTGACAAAACAGGGTTAGGAGTGCAGCCTTGCTTTCTGTTTGTTTGTTTCTCTGAGACAGGGTAACCCTGACTGTCCTGAACTCAATCTCATAGACTAGGCTGACCTTGAACTCACAGAGATCAGCATACCTCTGTCTTCCCAGTGCTGGGATGAAAGTGTGTGCCACTATAGCCTGACTGAGGGTGCAGGTTTGAAGGGAAAGGCAGTGATTGCTTAAAGTAATTTATATCGGCTGGGGTCTGGCTGGGCTATGGCTTAGGCTTAGTGTTAGAACACTTGTCTAGCATATCAACAGCACATCTCTGCACTTCTCCCCCTTCCGCTTACCACCGCCTGCAGCTCCTGTTCTAGGACATCTGATGATACCTTTGGCTTCCACAGACACCTGCGCATTCACATGCAAGTACACACACAAGCACACACACACAAAACCAAAACCAAAACCAAGAGAAATAAATCTTAAATACCTAAAGGAAAAGACAATTTATCTCTGGCAATAAATTCTGGAAAAAATATACTACAATTTAAATTTTTCCTCCCTTCTATTTGTTTTCTGTACTCCTGATAAAATTCATAGGCACTTTTCAAAATCCAAGTGAAAAACAGAGGCATAGACACTTACTGTGCGATTCCTGATGAACAGAAAAACCTTCTGTGTCTGCTGAGGCCCACTGATGATGTCTGGGAAACAGGCTGCTTCCTGAGAGGTCATTCGGTCATGGGGAAGTCTGCTTTGAAAAGCCGCACCTTCCACACCTAGCAAAGGAAGCACAGGGCCACTAGAACAGCGCGAATGAGCAGAGACAGTAACGATGGACCTCAGACCCTTTTCCGCCTGAGAAGACCTAGAAAGCTTTGCCCAACTCACAGACTGATACTGCCTGTTAAAAGCTGTTTGTTTGTTTTTTTTAATTTTGCCTCAAAAGTTAAAATTTCAGGTACTATTTCAAGCTTAACATCTCAAAGTTTAGAGTTTATTAATGAATTATTACTTTACAACAAGCCAATTAGAATATTTTCATCCATCAATCATGTGGATTATATTCTAATTAAATTAATATCACAGATAGCATACAACTTAAGAGAAAAAAACAAATGAAAGTTCACTAACAAAGGCCAGGAGTAAAAATTTAATCACAGGCCTTTTTTTTTTTTGTGATTGCAGCATGAAATGGAAAGTTAAAGGTTCAAAACTCAAAAACAAAATGACACAATTTATCAAGAGCAGGATGTATTTATTAGTCCTCACTATCCAGTGTCGGCAAGGGGGCAGAGAAATTAAGCAGAGTGTAATAGTTAAGTCAGAAGAGGTCCAAGAATGTATTTCTGCCGGCAACAAGAGAAATACTTCACTATATATAAGACTTGCTGCTACACATACTACTGTATGAAAGTGTACACGTATACTACAAATAAATAATTCTGAAATTATTTAAATTGGCTTTTAAATATTTGATAAGCTAGTAGATAAACTCATGTCTGTTAAGGATTTTTGGAAAGTCAGGCACACACTGAGGTTATAACTCAAATATCTTAACATTACAGCAATATCTGAAGAGCCAGACAGGTCTGGGTGTGGCTCAGGAAGAGTACATGTGCTTAACCAATCCCTAGCGAATTTCCACTCTGGAAACAGGAAAGGAACAAGAAAAGGTACAATTTTAGACTTTCGAAATTCAGTATCAAAAAGTAAGACAGTAAGTAACAACACAACACAAAAGTTCCTACATATAATAGTAAAAGGCCATGAAACAAGAAGTTAGAGGCAGTGGTGGACGAGTTTAGTAAAGACTATTTAGTTGTAAAGATCACAGCAGGTACAACTTTACCTTGAAGACTGTAGCTACTCTCCTGAGAGACCTGTTTCCATGGACACTCAGATAACATCAGCACTTAGAGAAGGCAGTAGTTAACAAAAGGCCAAGTGACACTGCCCAGTGCTGACAGAGGCCACACATTTTAAGTAGCTATTCTAAGAGAGAAGCACCATACACCACTAGATCTAAGGGCAAAAACCCTGTGTTCCACATTACTAAAGAAAATCAATACTCAATCCTAATTTAACTAACTCCAATCTAAAAAAATCAAAGATTGACAGGTAATTAAATATGCCTTAAGGGATAAAAATAAGAGCTATATTGTTGCTGGTAGCATGTGATATTACTCGAGGAGGAAGTAGTGGTGGAGAAGGTGCTAGTGAGGACAGAAATTTTCTAAAATTATACAGCTTTGATGTCCCTGTCTCCTATCCCCAAACCAAAACAAATGAACAAAAAACAAAAATCAAACTCTAAAATATCTTAAAATCCTTATAATGAACAGTTATCTACTCATTACTGTTTAGTACCTAGGCCAAATACTTAATGTTCATGTGTTTACTATTAACATGAAAATAATGATCACTATTAAGTCTGAATTAAACTCCATTTCTCAGCTGACCATGATGGTGCATATCGTAATGCCAGCACTCCAGAGGCTGAGGCAGGAGGATCATATTTAAAGCCAACCTGGGCTATATGACAAAACCCCACTGTAAACCCCAACATAACATTAACAGAATTCTTTGGCTTGCCAAAAATAATTTTCTTTCCTAGCTAATACTGTATTATACCCTGGCTTAAGAGACTTTTACTACAACAGATTATTTTTCAAATGACAGCAAGAAGAGGTATATTGAAAAGAATCCCCCCAAAATTACTTATGACATTTGGTTCCAAGATGCAAGTGTTCTTTGGGAAAAGCAAACAAAATACTCAAGACACTTGTCTAACTCCGGGCATCGGGACTATGGGACAACTAGGATAAGTTATTTACTTTACCCGGCAATTACAAAGTACTTCTCTAAATCAGAATTCAAAAATACTACACAAATGCAATTAAGAAGCTAAAAATATGGCATTACTACATCAGGAACAGCACTGCTTTCCAGGTCCATCTTCCTGCTCTGACACTGGGACAGCAGGTTCTCAAGGTCAAACAGCCTCTAGGATGCTCAGAGAGTTCGGACTGCTCGGAGAACAGGCCCAGCACAGACATCTGCAGGCCTGGCTAACAAATCAAAACTCTCAGTCATGATCTTTTCTTTTTTTAGAGACAGATTTTTATTTCAAAGAATGAAAGCCATTATGAAAATCGAGTGACAAGATTAAAAAACAAATTTTTTTTCAAAGAAAACAAAAAGTTGGGGGCTGGTGAGATGGCTCAGTGAGTAAGAGCACCTGACTGCTCTTCCAAAGGTGCAGAGTTCAAATCCCAGCAACCACATGGTGGCTCACAACCATCTGTAACAAGATCTGACGCCCTCTTCTGGAGTGTCTAAAGACAGCTACGGTGTACTTACATATAGTAAATAAATAAATCTTTTTTAAAAAAAACAAAAAACAAACAAACAAAAAAGTTAATTTGGCATAAACTGTCTAGAACCTAAATCAAACCATCTCCCTGGGGTGTTTTGATTTAGCTTCCAGAATGAAGCAGAGGCTGCTCTGGATACCCGACAGCTCACACCAATCTTCTCTACAGGAAACCTACTGACCTGGAGAACGACTTTTCGTTTTCTTTTTAAAGTAACCAACAGTACACAGAATTCAGAAGTAAGTTACACTTGACTCTGGAATACAGTTTTCACTTCTGTGTTTGGGCACACTTAATGCAATCTATTGTTCGAGAAATTTAGAACGTTACAAAGATGTTGCCTACATTTTTTAAAAGCCTCACTTCAGTCCTGTCTCCCAAACCCTCACACAGTTATGTTCTAGAATGGTCTTCCTTCCAGTCTGCAATCACATTGAACCACAATGCCCTTTCTAACCTGATGCTGTCTCTGAAAACATAAAACCTTCCTTTTTAAAGGCCAGCACTTGGGAGGCAGAGGCAGGCGGACGGATTTCTGAGTTCAATGCCAACCTGATCTACAAAGTGAGTTCCAGGACAGCCAGGGCTATACAGAGAAACCCTGTCTCGAAAAACAAAAACGAGAGAGAGAGAGAGAGAGAGAGAGAGAGAGAGAGAGAGAGAGAGAGAGAGAGAGAGAGAGATTGATTGATTGTAGATTTTGCAGGGTGGGTTAACTAGGAAAGAATAAAACAGGGAAATAAGTATTTTATGCCACAAAATTATTTTTCCCAGATTTTTATAAGATATAAGTGATATTCTGACTTATGTAAACAACAGAGAAGTTAGATTTGCTTTTGGTTAAATAAAAAAGGTAAATTAACAAGACTTCAGACTGAAAGTGAAAACAAAAGCCTGATGGGGTCTGGATCTACACACAAAATCTTTCCTTAAAGTCAGCAGATGTAGCAGGTCCTACAAGTTTAAAATAAAGAAGAGTAAACACAGGAGGAGAAAAGCAGTCATGAGTTCTCATATTAGATTTTGTGTTTGTGGCAGATGCCTATCGTCAGTATTCAGAACAGTCTATACATTAAGAAGCAAGGTCCCTGAGTTCTCACTTCACAGCTGTTGGCTTTGGGCTCTAACTCAAACAGGAGATTTACCTCTATATTTGTTTGAAGGCTAGACAAGATGACCTCAAGCTCCCTTCTAGCGCTAAGATTTAGGAAACAGACAGCACATGGATCGTAAGAAAGCAAGATACAATCCTGGCTATAAGAAACCCTCAAGATTATCTGCCTTCATTTGGAGAAGAATGCTGACCACTTAGGCATGTTTTAAACTCAAGTGTCACATATATATTCAAGAGATGGCTGGAGGGTTCTGGAGGGTTCTGCACAACATGCATGGCCTTCCCAGCAACATGACAGTCTGCTGGTACCAGCAATACAATGCACTGTTTATTCAAGCAAAGACAAAAAGTTTCTAAAACAAACAAACCAAACAAAACAAAACAAAAACAGAAAATTCAATAAGAAAACTTGGTTTCCTTGAAATGAAGACTCTATAGAGGCTGTCCCCAATTAAGTTTCGAGGAAGATCTCCTGTAAAAGGCATTCTCTCTAAAGAAGTGCACCTCTGAGGTAAGCATGGACTAGTGATAAACCCCCTGATCCTTGGGACAGTGGGAAAGATCTCCACTTTGAACATTCTTAATCTCCTCGACTACCAACTACCAACTGCTCTATCTCCAAGGAACTACATCCGATCCAAAATAAAACACAAATATGTCCTGAACCTGCTAGACAAACTGCTACAGACAAATATCTTTAATCTATACTTAAATGAGAGTTGACAGCCTTCAATATTAAGTAATATGTATTCCAATTTTCTCCAAGTGTCTAAAGAAACCAGCTTTTGGCCCTGGCACGCACACACTCACACACTTCAATGACGAAAGGATGAAACACAAACATGTCGTTTCAGATTCTGGGAACAGCTTAACTTCCAAATGATGGCCCTATAAATTCTTTACTTTTTCCTAGAAGTCAAAATCCATAGTTTGGTCTGAAAAGAGAAAACCCTTTGAATAAACTTTTTTTAAAAGGCAACTTTTACGCTAATTATTCAACTGTAAAGTGACTACATACAATTAATTGGAAAAAGTGCCCAGCACCAACAATCATACTATGTAAGGTGTCACCTGCAGTCTAGAACTAAAATACCTTAGCCTTGTAAAGACTTCATGGTTTCCTGTCAGTGACTACTTCTATGTCTCTCTTTAAAGGTCCCTTTATTCCTGAGAGAAGTACCCACCATCTCCTCAAAAACATGAAGAATGGAGGGCTGAGATCGGCCTGAGGACTTCAACAGTCTGCTTGCCTTTGCTCTGCTACACTCTACTTACTACTCTGTCCTGTGGGTTACATCACCCCTGCGGTTCTGGCTACAATGAGAATACCATAGCCAAAAACACTTGCAAGCATCAATCACTCCCTGACCTTGCTAAAGTGGCAAGCATCTAATGCCACCCTCACCTGATGCTTGGCCGTCTCCATACCCTCCAGAACTGTCGTCTTCAAGTCCTCCTGCTTGCCCTGTGGAAGGAAAGAGGAGAACTCAGGGACCTTACTCCATAAATTAAAATAATATCTGGACATAAAGGCCTAATAGCTGGTGACTCAAGAATTTACCACCAACTAGTAAACCCAGCGAGAGCTCCTTCTGTAATCAAGGCTCAGGGAATTACATCATCTTTCAAATTCTGGTCAGGACATTGCAACTTCACACGCTGATCCCTGTTGAGAGGCAGAGGAACACAGTACAAAGTATTTCTAATCCCTAAACTTTTGCTGCCACTGGGATTTAGTAAATCTGGATGGGGATGGGAGATGGATTCTAATATCCTTTAATTAACTGTTGCTACACTGAGAGCATCTGAAATAGCTACAGGACCTGAAACTGCAACAATTCAGCATCAATTCAAGTCTCTTCATTTTCTATCTAAAAAGACAACAAGCAAATGACTGACAATCTTAGAAAAAGAAAAAGAAAAAGAAAAAGAAAAATCCTGTCCTTATGACAGCAGGGGATGTAACTAAAAGATTCAGCTACCAAAAGTAGTTTTGTTTTCCTTCCATACACAATAGACAGGACTGGACTGAATATTCCAGTGCTTCCCCAGTAAAGACATCATATGATCAGAGGCCAAGCTGCAGACACACATGTCTGTGGGAGGATGGAAACACTCAGGCAGCACACTATATACTAAGCCCTGATATTTAAAAAAAAAGAAAAAAAAAATCTCCTCAATGGTACTTTGTAGAACTTCAAGAACCGAAGCTTTAAATTCAATCTAAAAATATCATCAACAGACTGTCTTATACAATCTATCACCAAGGCAGACACCATGACCTTTAAGCTTTCGGGCCCCTGTACACTGCAGGGAGATCACAGTGTGGCCTATGAAAGTAGGAAAACACAATCTCCCAGTGATCTGAACTTAAAACAAGCTTCATTACACAGTTTATTTTAAAATGTTCCCACAGACAGCAGGTTGATTATTCCACCAGTCTGAAGGGAGCAGTAAGGTCAAACGTAACAGCCCTTATATGAATGTTCCAAGGTCTATGAAATGTTAAATCATATCTCCATCCTAAAGAATATTAACTGAAATACAAGCAACGATTTTTGACAATACTAACAGAATATGCTGGCATGTGGCAGACAGTTTTAAAGATTTTCCTAAGCTCTTGTCTAAAGGACCCACGAGGCTCTAGAAGGTTCTTCAGCCTAGATAAGATACAATAAGATACTTGATAAGATACAGTAAGATACTTGTTTAGAGCCCCAGGAAACAGCACATAAGCATGATGGGAAGACTGAACTGCTAACCCAATGTACAAACTAATCTTGAGATCACAGGTCCTACAGTTTAAATCAGAAATGTTCACTCTTGGTATGGTCATTTATTCCTAGAAAATGTTGTGGATTTAAAAAAAAAAAAAAGACACTGTTCATTTGTTTCTCAACAGAATTATGAGCTTGTAATAATAAAGAAATCCAGTTTAAGATTAACCTTGGAACATTAGCTGTTCTCTCAAATGATGCTCCTGACTTAGCAAAAATGAAGGTTTCTTACCTCAGAGACATTTTTACTACTTTAAAAAAGAAAAGAAAAAAAAGAAGAAGAAGAAAAGAAAAAGTACCCTTTTTATGTTTTTTGAGCTAGGGTTTCACTACGTAGCTCTTGTTGTCCTGGAACTCACTCTACAGATGAGAATGACCTTACACCTGAACTTACAGAGAACCCGCGACTGTCTCCCGAGTGCTAGGTTTAAAGGCCTGTGCCAACACACCAGGCTACAAAAGCACTGAAACTCAATTACTCTACCCTTTCTATTCTTATCATTTCCCTTTCTCCAACTACAATGCATGTCATTCAATAACCGAACTTGTTTCAGCTACAAGACTCTTGTTTTTCTATTGTCATGCAAGAGATATATTTCTTATTCATGATTATTGTGCTACAAATAATATGACAAGAACAAGGTAAGGCAGTTTTTTCTTGCTTCTGCCTTTTTTTTTTTTTTTTTTTTTTTTTCCTTGCCTCGAGTTTATTTGTAAAAAACAGCATAGGACACTGGCCATCTGCAAATAGTGTGTGAGGAGGTGTGCCACAGCAGTCTGTCTGTCTTCACACTGGCAGGAGCCTTTTCTGTGGGGCCTTCACAGGGGCCTGGGCACCTTCGGGAGCCTGGGCTAGTGCTGAAGCCTGGACCTTAGGGGGAGCTTTTAATCTGCCTCCCAAGCTTGGGGTGAGCAATGAAAGCCATATGGCTGAGTTTGCTGCTAGGGCCCTTTGGCATCTTGGGCTTGATGGCCTGAGGCTTCACAGGGGCCTGGATGGCCTCTGCCGTGCACTCACTGCCTTTGCATTGTTGGCCTGCATTTTCTTCAGGCCTTTCTGGTTGTGCTTCTTGGCAAAGCGCATGTTCCTCAGGAACTTGGGCTCAACTCCCTTAAGGGATTCGTATCTTTGTGGCAGAGTTTCTTGATGCCATTTCTGTGCCATTTGCAGGACTGGTTGTGTGTGATGTGGTTCTTGGACTTAGCCATGTCTACACAGTAACCCGTGGCTTTTGCCTTGCTTCTGCTTTTAAAATTACATTTTAAAAATTCTTAAAAAGACACTGAGCCAAGTAGAATAATGTATGCCTAAAACCCCAACTACTTGGGAGGCTCAAGTGGGGACCAAATTCAGGTCTAACCTAGCCTACATAACAAAACTGTTTTGTTTGTTTGTTTGTTTGTTTGTTTTAAATACTCTTGGCTGGGCAGCACTTGGGAGGCACAGGCAGGCGGATTTCTGAGTTCAAGGCCAGCCTGGTCTACAGAGTGAGTTCCAGGACAGCCAGGGCCCACCACCCCATGGGCAAGCACCAATCCCTAACACTATTAATGATAGATGCTCTGTTACGCTTACAGACAGGAGTCTAGCATGACTGTCATCTGAGAGACTCCACCCAGCAGCTGACTTAGACAGATGCAGAATTCCATAGCCAGCGTGGATCTTGGAGATTCTTATGGAAGAATATGAGGAGGAAGGAGTTCAGCCCCAAAGGAGACAGGAACTCCACAGGAAGACCAAGAGGCTCTCAGAGACTAAACCACCAACTAAAAAACATACACAGGCTGGACCTAGGCCTCCCCGCATGTATGTAGCATATGTGCACCTTGATCTTCACATGGGTCCTGAACTACTAGAGCAGGGGTGCTATCCCAAAAGCTGTTGCCTGTCTGTGGGATACATTCTTCTAGCTGGGCTGCCCTGTCTGGCCTCAGTGGGAGAGGATACACCTAGCCTCACAGAGACTTGATGTGCCATAGTGGGGATAATACCACCTAGGGGGCACCTCTCATAGAAGTGGAGAGAGGATGGGGAAATGACTGTGGGAGGGAGTAACCAGGAGGGGGGCAGTGAGCAGAATATAAAGTGAATAAGTAAAAAACTAATAATAATTTAATTTTAAAAAATATTATAATTTGATAAGAATATAAGTGAATTTAGCAGCTAACATCCTGGAAATAAATTACATATATATATGTGTATATATATATATGTATATATATATATATATATATATATAATTTCATAATATGAAAAATTCAAATCTAAAACACTTCTTAGGTAAAGAACTAAGAGGATGAATGTAAAAGGTAATATAAAAGATATGAACTAATGGAAAACAACTTTGTAGATGGTTGTTGGATTTCAGACTCAGAACGAATAGCTGAAGTGTATATTTAACCTGGCATCCAGGTCCTCCTAACATCCATCAGTCCTTACCTGGCCTCTCAATGATGAACTTTCCAGCCCAAAGGCTAGGAAGTTCTCCCCTATAATCCAGACATTTTGGTTCTCCACACATTGCCCGCATTTTCTCTCTCCCTGTGTATGCAGGCACCCTTCCTACTTCCCATGGTGACTTCCCTGGCCTAGTTCCTTGGGACCAGTGAACCTGTCCAAAAGCTGTTTCTCAATAAACCTGTCTTTATATTCTTTAATCTGGCTTGAATTGACTCATTTCATCAGCAGATAATAACCTGTCAAAACCTTGGACACTCTGAATCTTAATCTTAATCTTAGCATTATGGAAAAAAACTGATTTTTAGCAAGGCAGTAAAACAAAACTGTATTTTAATTAAACTGATCTGACCACTTTGTAACAGATGTCTTGGTAGGAAGGATGACCTAGCAGAAGAAATTCAATTAAAGGGCTACAAAATAATTTATATGTGAGGTGTAATAACTTGGAACAAAATGAGTAAGTAAACAAGACTTAGTAAATCAAAAGGGCTGTGCAAGTAAGGGTGTAAATGGATAGAGTAAATACTACTCCGTTTTAGTTTAGGCGAATGGTAATGCAATGGCTACAATGGGAGAGAGAAGCTGAAACAGCATTCTAAATATGTCTGGAAACTACAGAACATAAAAGGAACAATAAATCTGAAGATTTAAAAACTGCACAGAGGTAGAAAGAGGCTATGCAAGTTTGAGCTTGTAAATAAATATATGATTGATCTTAGATGATCTTAGGACAGGAAGACCGCTAAAGGCACTTGCTGCCAGAAGTGATGAACAGATGATTCAAGGGACCTACATGGTGGATAAAAAGAACTGACTCCTGCACATTCGTCCTATTCTGTGCCACATAGACACATGAAAATAAAAATTGAGAGTGGGGCTGGAGAGATGGCTCAGTGGTTAAGAGCACTGACTGTTCTTCTAGAGGTCCTGAGTTCAATTCCTAGCAACCACATGGTGGCCCACTTCCATCTGGGATCCGATGCCCTCTTCTGGCATGGAGGTACATGCTGATAGAATACTAATATATATAAAATAAATAAAATTAAAATCTTTAAAAAAAAGGAACATAATCATCACTACTTTGTACTACCTTTCTCCTATCTCCATATTGAGAAGTGGCTTTAAAAACACCATTAAAAAGCTGGCCCGCCTTTACCCACCACGGGGAGGCCGAGGCAGAGCGCTCTTTGAATTCCAAGTCTGATCTACATAGTAAGCTCCAGGACATTACAGAACCGCCTGATCTCAAAAAACAAACAAGCAAGCAAACAAACCCAACAAAGAAAGAAAATCAACAATAACAAAACCCAAAACAATCAAAAAACAACAATAAAGAAAGAAAACCAACAATAACAAAACCCAAAACAATCAAAAAAAAAAAAAAATTCAAGGGGCTGGAAATAAAGATTCCTGTTTTTCTGGCAGGATCTGAGGTGGATACCTGCTCCCACATTAAGTGACTCAAAACTGGCTGTAATTCCTGTTTCAGGAGATTACATTCATATATTTAAATAAAAAAAAAAAACCTAAGGTAGAATTAAACTCAATATACTTCTACTACCTACTTGACCCAGTTTTGTGTAGGATAAATGATCTATGTCTGCTAGAATAAATGCAAAATGAAGTAAATGAGGCTCAGAGGTAGCAAAAACTAACCAGAAGCATCTTCACACATACAATGAGGCCTTTTAAGGCTGCTCCTGATGGTCAGTATTTGAGCAACAATATCATTCTACATAAAATTCACACATTTCAATTGAAACAGCAATCCTAGAGTTACACCATCATTGAAAAAATGAACTAAACCAGGCAACCTTCATCCTGTCTAGAACTCAAACTCGAACTAGAAAGGGGTCCGCTAACAGCAGGCTCTCCTTCTTCAGCATTCCAGAAGGAACAGAAGTCAGAAACAGCAGGAACCACAGACAAAGAAGTCAGCCCAGTAAGGAAGGAAGGAAGGCAAACCTTCTAGAATCAGAAAGACTACTTGCACACACTATTTTCCCATATTCAGCAGTAGAAATTTTCTTGGTCCTTACTTTTATGCAAAATCTTGATTCATAGTGTAGGTTTCACAACGCTTCAAAGGAAATACATAATTCTGATTCTTAATTCTGATTAAGGTATCTGAGCAGTTAAAAAAAAAAAAAGCTTACTTTTCTTATTTACCTGTTTTAAACATGGACAATATCAAACTTTATCCTGGTACGACTATTAAAAGTACCATTGTAACATTTCATACCACATGTTTACTATTATACTTCATAGTAGCATGTATTTGACAATAAGGTACTAAAATGGCTTTCCAGTTTCCAAAATGATCTATGTAGTTATATAATCTGACTGAAATATTAATCTATCCTATTCCTAGTTCAACTTTATTGTTCAACACTGTGAACATCCGAATGCTTAGTAGCCTACCAATCCCTAGAGAAAGAGCCTGAGGCAACTGCGCTCGCCACCCTGGAAGCCATCCAGAGCTCTCCTGCCTAGGACCGCAGGCTGTGTGGGAGGGGGTCCAAGACAGAAGACTCCTGAGACAACTACTGGTGCTACGGGGCTCCCAAGAGGGAGGTAGCCGGAGATGATCACCAGTCTGGTGCTCACATAGATCTGGGAAGACCATGCCCAAATGACCCCTGCCGGGTACCATAATACATAACCTGAGCATAGCCCTCCTGAGATGACCCCAGACACTTAGAGGCCCCAGGTGCCACTAAGAACAGCAAGTAAGTAATGGAGAAATGGAAGAGAAAGAGAAGCAGAAGGATGTGGGCACACTAAAGAGAGACAGAATTGGAGACTTGATGGTAGTGAGGAGCAGCCTGATGTGAGCAGATGGTGATGCCACCTGAACAGTGGTGGGGTCCTGGCCTATGCTGCCATGGACGAGGGTGGGGGTGGGGAGAGGGCACATGCCTGGGTCCCTGGCCCTGCAGTAGCAGGGGTCAGTAACCATCAAAGGCCAGGCAGAAGTCCCTGGTCTGGGCTGCCACCTGGGGTCATGTACAGAACTGGCCCCACCCCTCACCTGGGCATCCTGGGCAAGCTGGCCCTTCCCCTCACCAGCTACAGCACTCAGGAGAGAGGGTCCTGCACGTTGCCTGGGCAGCACAGTAGGAGTGACCCTGGCAGCAGGGTCACAGATGAGCCAGTCCCAAGGGCATGAGTGTAGGAGAGCTGACCCTACCAGGTGTCTTCCCTGCAGTGAATGCACCCACACATGCATGCCCCTTGCCACCTATAGTAGGCAGAAGAGCTGGCCCCAAGTCATCAGAACTAATCAGAGTAGTAGAGTTGGCCGGGCCCCTCACCTACTGCAGCACTCTGCAATGTTGGCCAGCGGATAGCTCAGATACTTCTCAGGCCCGTATCCTGGGATTTGAATTGACCCACCTCAACATCTACCCCATTGATGAACTGAACATGAAGGGGCTAGTTTAAAACTACAGGATCTCCATGACACAGGGCAACAACAGAAAACACAGTGAGGTTCCAGCATTGATAAGCAGCAGAACCAACAAGTCACTGCAATGAACCTTTGGAAGCAAAACCTTGTGGACAAAATGTATACTGTGGGACACACTGACACACTACGGCTTCTACAAGGAGATTTCTTTCCAGTTTCGGGGGAAGTTGCAAGGGTGGAGGGTAGATACTAGGAGAGAGCTAGGAGAGAGGGAGATTAGAGGGACTGGGTGCACAATGTGAAATTTGTGTGTGCACGCACACACACATACGCACACACGAAATAAAAAGTTAAAAAAAAAGACAATTTCTCTACAGATTGCAATTTAAAGCACCACTTTGTAGAACTCATTTTCACTAGTTTTGTTCACAATAAAACTGTAAATCATGTAGAGTAAAATATATTACCTTTCACAATTCAAAAAGAAAAGAAGCAGTGTAATCTCTCTAAGACCAAACATAGTATTCAATGGTTCCTCTTACCAGTCAAAATCAACCAACAGTTCAAAATCAAGAATTTAAAACCACTTTATAAAAACCTAACATCAGTTCTTCATGTTTAACATAAAATTTTCAAAATCCAATCAAGGACGGAAACATTAGCTTGCAAGCAATTTCTTTAAAAAAAAAAAAATCTATGAAACAACACAGTGACTATAGTAAACAACAAACAAGAAGCTGTGTTCTTTAAAAAAAATGCCGAGAGTATATGTTAAGTAGCCTTATCATAAAAAAGGATCTTATCAAGGTAACCTCACTAGATTATAACACTCTACAAATATACATTTCTTTAAAGCAGATTATATACAGCAAAGTCATACAATTTTATTTACCACTTTAAAAGAATTAAACGAACTTCTCGATTCTCACTACCGTTTTCTTTAAGTACTTTTTTTTTTTTTTT